>NC_060918.1:23599413-23648543 GCF_021234035.1 Daphnia pulicaria | reverse complement strand
ATATTGAAACACGTAAAATTGTTTTCTTTCTTAACTTCTAAAATATGAGAGCTGAAAGATATTTTTTGTTTAGTTTGCGAATGATTTGTTTTTAATTAACAGTGGGAGCCGGGGTATATTAACTAAGGCGTCGTAGTTTAATGAATTTATGTTCATTGTCGTCAGTGTAGATTCCGACATTGGATAGTTTGGTGTTATTCTCGTGCATTTCCTTGGCAGCAATGGAATGAATCAGGTTCGCTGGACGGTGGATAGGATCCAGTCCGTGTAATGACCTATAGTGCCAGGGGTGAAATTTAATATTTCTCCTTTCAAAAGAAAATTGGTTTGTTACAAAATGGCAATTTACTAGTTCGAGTGTACAGGCCGGGTTTGGTGGGTTCTCCGCATCTGATACCCCAACTAACGACACCAATGGCCGCCCACCGATCGTCCACCATGGACATCATCAGCGGTCCGCCACTATCGCCCTGGAAAACAAAACAATAAGGAAATTGAACGAATTGGACACTGAAGGTGGGTCCAGTTAAAACCCGACCCTTACCGGCCGCAAAGGGCCCAAACCAAAATTGAGATTATTTAACATACAAATGGTCAGCCCAATAAGTGAAACGTGACCTCCGGCTCGCCCACACGCTCTCCCAAATCGCGTCAACAAAATGCGCATCGAGTTACTCGCGAGATGCAATCAAAGGCGTTTTGAGGCAAAAATGAATTAGCTTCGTCATCTCTTTTAAGGGCGATGCGCAAATAATAATAATGCGATGGGTTGATGAAATTGGATAACGTAACATGATAGTAGTCGTACCTGGCAAGCGTCAGCCGATTTGATTCGTCCACCAGCGCAGAGCGTCGTATCAAAGACATTCTTCCCGATGGCATCCAGGCACGCCTGATTGTTCCATATGGGCACTTCCACTTCGCGGAGAGACGGACTAGAACTGCCTAGAAATGCAGTCGTGCCCCAGCCTTCAATGGACGCACACAAGAGAGTAAAATAATTAAATATCGATTGGTTCAATTCAATTCAGTTTTAAAGGTTCTTCTTTATTTATTATTATCTGGAGCAGACCTGCGACGAAAGCTGTTCGATCTTCCAGTGACGGCAGGGACGGAGGGGGCAGGCAGATGCGCTGGATGACGGGGGAGAATTCAACCGGTCGATTCAATCGAACGATAGCGATGTCGTGCAGGTGAGATCGTGGCTCGTACTGCTGGTGCACAGTTATCTTCTCCACATTGAATATGTTGTTGACTGTGCTGTTCTCCTCCAATAATGCTCGGGCAGAGTTGTTGTTGCTGTCTGGGTTGGTCGCAGGCAACCTTCCTGCCAAGTCAAATTCTCCCAGTCGGATTTGCAACTTGCTCGGGTGAACCCTGTAGAATGTTTGCAAATGTCATTGTCCATCGTGGGAGCTGTGAAATGAGGTGCCTTACCCACTGACACAGTGTGCAGCAGTCAAGACATGGCGGTCAGAGATCAGGGCTCCAGCACAGTATTGATTTGCATTGGAGCGATAAAAAGCTGCATGACAAAAATGCAATATTATCTGGGCTGCACTTTTTGTTCACAGTTTATAGGCTTGATTTAGACATTTATTACCAGCCATCCAGGGCCACTTTCCTGGGTACGATATTTCACCACCGACGATTCTCGTTTGAGTATTTGCTCTAATTCCACACCCGTCTGGACAAAATGATAAAAAATGTCACATTACAGATGAGAAAAAGAGTTTCAAATGTAATAAATACCTGGTTTTGCTACTGTGGAATGTAGTGAAGTTAAAATTAAACAAACAAGGGGTATCAATTCAGATAAAACAATCAAAGCCATTTTTAATCAAATAAAACCACTGCGTTAATTGTCATTTGGTGTGGGAACGATTAAATGATTTCTTCTATTTTCTGCAGACGAGAAGACTCTGACCTTAGTGTTGGCATGGCAACGTGACCTCGAATGACCCACTTTTTTTCATGGACAAGGGCAACGGAATCTCAGAAAAAATCTTTTCATATTTATAAAGAAAACTTCGTTATTGGATCCTTTCCATTCTTCTGTAGAAAGAAAATCGATCATAATTTTTTAACGGTGAATCCGACCCTGAAGCTTTAATCGTCATCCATCTTCTTTATTGATCATTGGAAACAATGCTCTGTGTTCCTGTATGGCGGCAAATTTATAAAGAATAAGAAAGAACATTAATCTTCTCTTACGGCAAAAATAAGAAACTAATTTTGTTTGTGTGAATCTTAACTCGTAAATTGTGTATAAATCGTCAACTAAACTTTTTAATCAGTAGATAATCAAGAACTAGGAAGTAGGAACTCAAGTATACATTTGAATTTTAGCGGGTCGAGATCTGACATCCAGTTTATAGGCAACGCCGCAGCCAAGCGCTTTAATTAAAAATTTAATTTAAAAAATTTTAATCACTTTTAAAATCAGGAATCAACGAATTGTTTAATCAATTTTTTAAAAGAAATCAATTTTTTGTGCGTCCAATGTTGCCTAAAAATGCCAGTTGGCGCTTCCCCCAAATTTCTCACATTGGCATTGTTATTGTGAGGAAGAGCAGACAGGTTTTCATTCGAGATTCGAGAATTTACTTTTTGCTATTCACTTTCCTCAAAATTTCTTCAATTTGTAATTTTTTTAAAGTTAAAATATCTTTGCAAACGAACAAAAATTCAAAGAAGTTCTGTGAAATTGAAAATAAAGATATTTGGGGGCAGTCGATATGTCTGGGTGCATAACATTAAAATTTACATCCTCTACAGGATGCGAAGTTCTTGCATAGATAAGCAATTGGGGCTCAAAGAATTTCTTTTTGTCAGTGCTTAGTTGAATCATATGCAATCAACATGTCTCAGATTGAAACTGTACTTTTGATTAGCAGGAAATCCTGACTTTTTTTAAGACTGAATCATGATCAACTTTATCGTCAAAGCATCTGATTCTAAAAATGCCAAAACATATCAGAGCTGTCAAAATTCCATTGTGGCTTAATTGCTTTGATAACTGAAAACAAGAACAAAAGCCAGAGAGTCTCCTAATTCAGTGTGTATTCAATATTTCACTAATTATAAGATTGAATTAATTATGGAATTCAACACATTTTTAACAATTGATGTATCCACCAGGATTTAAGTCTTCAAAACTGGTTGTATTAGCACAAGTGCCTCCACTTGTAGCTTTCAGGAGGTTTGGATTATCACGAATAAGCCATGCAAGCCCACAGTCACAGGAGAATGGATCTGGTGGTGGTTCAAAGTATTCTTATTATTTTTTCTCTTAGTATAGTAACAATTAAACAAGTTTTTAATTATTCACTGTTTGCCAGGAAGACTGATCCAGTGGAATTTGCAATGCCAGCCATCTGTGTCAAAACTGGCTGGAAAACTGCATAATCAAATGATACCAGGTTGTTGTTGCTCAAATCAATTTCTGCATAACTGTAATCGCCTGTAGAATTTGATAAACTCATGAAATACCTTTACATGCTCTTTTTAAGTTTCAGAATAATCTACTAACCTTGAAATGCGTTGGGTTCAATGGTATCCAGTGATACATTATTTAGGTAAATTTTTTTCGGGGCAGTGAGAGAAAGTGCACCAGTGTTGACCATTGAAATGTTGTTGTTAGTCAAGGCGAAATTGATGACATTTGGTAGTGAAACGATCTGCGATGGGACTCTAGTGATTTGATTTTTTGATAATGTCAACGTGGTTAAAGTACTGGCAGATGTACTGGAAACAAACGCGTTCAAAACAATGTCAACAGCCTGGTCACTTAACGCGTCGTTGTAAAAGTAGAGATGATCAAGACTGGAAAATGCTCTCGCTGGGAAATTAATCAAATCGTCAAACCCTTGGCTATTATCGATCGCTAGTCCCACCAGACTTGTTAAAGGAGGAAGATTTTCAATGGGTTTGACGTTCGAAGTAGTGTCTAAACGAAGTTCTTCTAACCTCGTAAATCCCCTCAGGAAATCAAAATTGAGGAGACTTAAATCGCATTTAGAGATGACCAACTGTTTGGTGTAACTACTGGATGATCGAATCGCAGCAGGATCCATAATCAGTTGAAAAGAATCTCTACTCGTGCCAAGCAAATCCATGATTAAGGCACGTTTACCAGCCAATAGGTCAGCCGGAATAGTTCCTCCTGCAGCTGGAAGAATAATAACTAAGCTGTAGATGTCGAGTGCAGTCGTTTTACTGAAAGCAGCTTGAATATCTAAGGGCATAACATCGATACAATTGACGTACAAATTGCCATTAGCATCTTGGCCACAAGCGCACGGACTGTAGTCTTCGCATTCCGCTTGAATGTTGGGTAAAATTCCGGCTACCAGAACGATGAAAACTGTCGCGATCTGTATTGAATTTTTAAGGTTTCTATTAATTGATAACAAATCAAAAATAGCTACCGTTTATTTATGTAACTTACACAGGTATGGTAGACGTTCATTTTGTCTCAACTTACTTGAAAACAGGTGAGAAACTGAATAGTGGAATACTATACGTGAAGCCTTTGATAACCACTTGCACGCTCGGTCATATTGATTATATAGTACGTGCTGCGTAGATTTCTTCATAGTTACCTACGTCATCGTACGTTATTATCTCGCAAGATCAATGATCCGGTTCATTATAGTCTTAATACAGGAAAGTAAACACGAGATTTGTCTTATCTCTTATGTCATGTTATCTGTTTGTTGCCTTGTTAGTCAGTGAAAAGTGATTGTAATTACACCGGATTTGTTTCAGGGCTTCATATCCCGTCGGTAGCTCAGTTGGCAGAGCGGTGGACTGTAGATTCGTGATTCACGCTGAATTCAGGTGGAAACAAGTTATCCATAGGTCGCTGGTTCAATTCCGGCCCGACGGAGTAATTTTGTTTTGCAACCAAAGTGAATTACAGCTTTTTTCAAATGACGTTATCAATGGGACCCTTAAAATAAACGACTGCTTCTTGATAATTAATCAAAAGATTTAAAGAAAGATTTATTTCTGATAATATTCATCTGCTTGATGGAATATGGTGGAACAGTTTGTTTCTGTGTTGTAACAGGTGGTTGTAAGGAGAGCAGAGAATTAGAACGCCCAAGAAGTAAAAACAGAGCAAGAGAAAGTTTCTTGTGTAAAAAGTCCCGCTACCCGGCTCAGTGTACTAGCTTGCAGCAAGTCGATCGTGAATTCGTGATTTCGTACGTAATTGCGTATTTTATTATTATTCACTTGGAAAAATTATTTTCATTTCAGTTTTAGAGTTTTTGCAAAAATACGAACCAAAATTAGACATTTTATTTATCATTTCAAATTTCAAGAACTAAAAATCTTATAAAGCCCTTTTCATAAAACAGGCAACGCTGTACCTTGGAAAATTTCGTTTTCAATTTTTCTATTTTTCTTAATTATTCATAGTTCATCCGACCTTCAGAAGTGCAAGTGCCAATATGGTAGCGCACGCATGGAGCACGTTGCAATTGGCGGGAGTTGGCATTAATTCTTAGTAAATATTTCGCTTATTCTTGATATTCTCTAGTTAATATCAACATTTTATTGCTGTGAATGAGTGTATTAAAAGCCAAAGTGTTAATTTCTTTCATTCAGTAAGAACTAGAATTGCTTGATTGAAAATTCAAATGATAATTTTGAAGCATGTTTGAAAGACTATTGAAAATGAATGCATTGTGATTGTGATTTGTATAAAAATGGTTCTGAAATTGACACCTTTGTCATTCCAAACATGAACTCTTCAATATTAATTCATTACTGAATGCTTGTGTGTAAATCATAATTACTTTTTGGTGGATCCAATTAAGATTTTCTATCACACACAAGTTTGCCTGAATTGCAAAATATGAAGCCCATGTTCTGCGAACTCCATGATAATCCATATCCATATGAAAACAAAGACAGGTACATATTTCAGACATATTAACTAGTGAAGGCAAGTTCAAGGTTAACAACTTTACTCCTTGGCACTCATCAATATTGTACGCATTTGAACATTTCCATTAACTTTGTGTTCTCTGGGACTTTGCCATTTATCTCGTTACTCTGCTGGAATTTGTTTGGCACACAAAGAAACGAGTAAAGTGGTCAGAGTGTTAGAGATATCATTCTTGATTGGACACAAATGTGTAACTGCACACTTTGTGTATTTTTATAATGGGTGAAAGTTATTTCAATATCAAAATAATGCAAAATTGTTGTCTAAAGAAGCACTTAAAGACAAAGTTCATTTTGGTTTGAAGCAGCTTTTCTCGACATTATTATGCAGCTGAGATACAGTTGATAGTAGACCTTGCGCGTTCATGGTTCACTTGTGCTCAATAGGATTAATAAAATGTAAATTTAGTGTGTAATTAAGCATTTAAAACATATTAAAACATTTTCTTTACAGACTGCCTACGGATGTCCTGTAACTCCCCGTCAACTGCCAATGGCCGTTCAATGTTCCATGTTTGGATCTTTAATTTACTGAAGAAAACTCCTCAATGAACATTCACCTTCGGATAAGACAAGTATGAAAAGAATATTTGACAATGACCGCCAATAATGTTTTAAAATATTTGCTAAAAGGGTTGCAGTTTCGTCGCTTAAACTTCAAGTAGTTATAAACTTCAGCTTGACTCCACATTATTACGGTCAGTGTTGCAAATTATTCTATTGTTATGCTGTTAGCCACGTAGTCTGGTCACCAGTTGATCTCATAGCAACTACATTTCGTTTCCGTATCTTTTCTCGGTTGACCTATTTGCGTTGCAGAGGTTTTCCTTATTTCCAAATTATCCAAACCAAATCGATTCACATGCAAAATTTTTTTTTTTTTTAAATGGGCAAGATTCACAAGGTTAACTTGAAATAATTGTTCTGGTTTTGCATTGGTTTGAGAAATGGCTTGAACAACTCCCAACATAATTTGAAAGAAATAATTTTTGAAATTACCGCTCCCAACGTTGTCGGATTTAAAATTCATAGTTTTTGGGCAGACGACACAACAAATAACTGTCAGTCTCTGACAGTCTGACTGCGATTTTTTTATTGGTTGATCCATCTTGCTGAATGAAAAAATATTGACGAGCTTGTAGTCTGAACAACCCACAAATCATTATTGAGGCCCGCCCCCATCATTCCCAGTTATCAGACTAAATCGAGCAAACGATATGTTTTCGTCAGTGAAGGGCAAAAAATATTTTTATTCAAATCAGGGAACAATTGAGTGATTTCGAACCATTATGTTAGACTGTTAGTCATATAATCGTACTGCGTACCCAGGCAAATTGTTAAACGGCTAAGTGATTTGAAAGAATAGGTAGTAATTATTTTTGTTTTTGATCCAGTTCATTTTTTCGTGGAGTTGTTTTTAATATTACCGGGTTAAAACTTGTTCTTCTCATTGAGTGTGGTGACATTATGTTGCTTACACATTAGCCGTTCGTCTGATCCATTGCCTGAAGGAGGCCACCCTGGTGAAGACGCCGGGATATTTTTCGTGGGCACAATCTTTTAAAACAAGTCAACCCATTGTTTGAGCGTTAAAATTAAGTAAAACACAATCTTGTTCAACTCGTACCGATTCCAAAGCTGACGATTCCGATTTGAGTCCAACTGCCAGTTTGTGATCGATAAATCAGCGGACCTCCGCTATCTCCCTGAAAGCCGACAACAAAGAAATATCATTTCATTTTATTGGAAGTCTATTCCCTTTTTGTATTTTTGTGAAACGTTCATTTCATCTTGCGTGCAATATGTACCCGGCATGCGTCTTTACCAGGAGCAGCAGCGCATATCATGCTGTTGTCCATTATTTGGAAGCCAGCCGACTTGTAATTGTCTTTGCAGTGCGAATTGGCCGTCACTCTGACGTTCACTTCTTGCAGAACAGTCGGTACAGTAGATCCACCTGCGCAAAGAGATCCAATTCATTCCATTTATCTTGAATTTGATGGATAAAAATCGATTTGTACCGTAATTGAGTGAGCCCCATCCTATGACGGTCGCATCTTCGTTCTCGTATAGTTCCCTCGTTCCGGTAAGCGGAGGCAAACAAACAGGCGAAATGGTCGAAGTGTAATTCACTCGTTCCGTCAGAGTCAGGATGGCGATATCGTTGTTAAACTAGTTTTTAAATCAAGTTATTTTAAATTGCCTTTTCAGTCATTAGTTAGGTCGTTGCGTAACTCACTTTAGTCCTAAAGTTGAATCCCCAAAACACTTTGATTCGGCGAACTTTTATGGTCACCTGAGCGTCGTCAGTGTGCAGGTTGTGCATGCCCAGATCGACGGTCAATCGATTGCGAAGACCAAACAATGCAGACACACAGTGAGCAGCTGTTAGGACTTTATTCGGGGCAATTAAAGATCCTCCGCATAGGAATTTGCCGCTGAATTTTAGCGCCGCCTTATAGGAATTTCAAACATTCATTAGACAAAATTGTGACGGAATGTTTGATCGAGATATACACATTACCATAAAAGGCCAAGAATTTGGGGTGGCATCACTTCCTCCGACGATGCGTTGGCCGTCGTCGTCATACTTTCTACCAGGTCCAGCACCACAGATGGCCTGTTGTCTTTCGGGGTCAATGAATTCTTCTTTCGATTCATCGTCACCGTAATCATCATCGGTTAATGCCGTTGTTTTGGTATCCAAGGGCCTCGTATGAGGATTATGTAACCACGAATGAACGTGGGATGAGTCGTAAGGTAATCCGGTGTAAGGATTGACTGGCATCGAAGGGAATGGGCTGTAGAATTGGTGTTGGTCATCGTTTTCAAAATCGTAGCTGCTGATTGTCGGACAACAAATCCCGTAAACCTAGAAGATGCTATTTAATCTTCCACTCGAGATTAAAGGTTATTCAACTCTTAATCAACCATCACCTGTCTGTCGTCTTCTCTGTGGTAGATGCAAGCGCCGCGAATGGCCAAGGTCCTCGATTCAAAGTTGTTGAAATGATGAAACTTATTCAATCTGGGGTAGCAGGATCGAATGGATGTGCAGTAACCGATATTGCCCTCCCTTGTAAGGCATGTCCTCTCCTTAACCTTCATAAACGCATTGCTCAGTAAATGGGTCGACTGGAACAACTCGTCTCCATCTGCGTTATCTCCGGCTTGAATCGACACCCACGAAAGAGTTGACACAGTTTATTTTGATGAGTCAGAAACATGTTCATTCTAATTAGTAAATCCCCTCGAGTTAAACAAGAGATGGACAAGACTTTTTGTTGGAACGGCATTTGCTTTTTTTGTGAGGAAATATTCCAACGGCTTTTTAATTTCCAGTTTCTAGTTATTATTGTTTCCCCTCCAGTAGTAGATAACTTATAAACCGGAAAATCCAGTTGATGGGACTCACGAAGTTATGTCAAGATCATGGCCCACGGACTCCCATCATCTCTCAGTGTTTTATACATCAGTAGATACGGGGAATTGACTGTTGGCCTTAATCTTGATTACGATTTGAAATGTAGATAGTTATGTTCGCATCGCCCCAAATGTCTTTGTCATATCGGAAAAACCTCAACAACTAGGAAAAAAAGAGAAAAAATGCTAAATAATTCGTGGTATTCCGGTTCGCATTGTTGCATTTCGACTTGGAATAGTTCGTTTCTCGGCTAACGCTCCCCCTTATGTTCCTTTTTTTAACTTGAATTTGTTTTGTAATTAAGTGAACACTAGGAAAAACTAGAAAAGTAACTAATCGGATTAAGTACCTTCGATTACGACGGTATCGGTCGTTTGATAGACTCTGCCGTTGGCCGTAGAGAACAACAAAATCGCCACAACAAAGAGTGTGGCAGACGCCGACAAGTTACCAAGTTGGCTCATTGCTAACTTGATGTGGGATCAATCAGGGAAACAATCGGGAATGGTGACACTCTGTCTTGTTAGTTGCTGAACCAGCAATTTCCTCTTGAACGACTCCCAACTGGCTTCTAAATCACTTTTCCCACTGGAACGACTTTTATGTTATGAATAGCGCAGTCGCTTGTATCCGAGCTGGTGGTTGAAAACACTTAAGTTTGTTCGTCCTGCGCTGTATTAATTCTGCCGACTTTGTGGTTTAAAAATTGAATCGAGCAGCAGAACTTGAATGTGATGTTGTTGTTCCATCACCTTTCGAGTTTCTCCAGCAACTAGTTCCTCTCTTTAATCCCCCCCTCGCTATAAAATGTTTTTGTTTCGTGTTTGGAATAAGAAGAAGCCTCAAGCCATCAGCGTGTTGCAATAATAACGAGAGCCCCTCTCAAGAACGAGTTTGAACATTCATCTCGATAGTGGCTGTCATTCAACCTCGTCCACCGAGTTTTTTGTTGTCCGCCTTTTTGTTACTTTGTGGAACGTATTATTTTTATTCCATGCGTAGCATTCATAAGTAAACTATTCTAACGGTAAATTGTGCATTGAACCACGGATCCCATAATAGGCAATCCAATTTTCTTGTATTTTTGTTTCAAATCTTTTCCTTCGTGTTCTTAATTTACCGGAAATTTTTCCATCGTTAAGTAACGATTACGAATTGCGAGTTCATCTGAAATCGATCAGAAAGAATACAGGCAACCCTGTCTTGTTTTCTTTATGTAGTAGTAGTAGTCGGTTTCTTTCTGTCACTAAATACTCAATTTGTCTTTAATGTCTCCTGAGATTACAACAAGGGTATAAACACCATTTGAAACCCTTACCATTGATTCTCTTAAGACTAGCCTGATCTACCCTACCGGTACCGGTACCGGCTTTGAATGGTACACTGAAACCTGTTTGATATCACATTGACACATGTGGCTGATGTTATTGTCTTTCAAATTGGACTGTTCCATTTTTTTAAATAATTTTTTAGTTTACAAGTTTCAGAATCTGTTGACGAAACTAATAGAAAGTTTTATTCTTTAATTACAGGATCTTTCACTTCTGAACTGCAAGGTGCTGATTACTTAGAATGTTGCTGAATAACAAACACCTGCGGCATCTTAAAAATACTTCAGGTTAGTGTTGACGTATGATTCTGTTGTTACTTCGTGGTAATGTTCTATCAGCTGATTAATGGAAAAAAGATACTTAGTGTAATTTAATATTAACAAAGTCTGGATCAGTTGGGTTCTTTTTTTACAACTAAGCGATGTATGCGTATCTGTCCTGTGTATCTGTTTTCTCTTTGCTGCAGATTATTTCAGGTTTGAAGTAATTGAAAGTGATTATTCAAAGAGCATAAATGTTGTGGTCATTTGAGTCCCTCTGTCACTCATGGTTTATACCTGTCCCTGACATTTTAACAAGTTTCACGTCTTGCAATAAAGATGCTTGAAGGCATTTTCCTTAAATGTAGCCACACACATTGAATAATCACGCAGGTGTTCGAGATGACTAAAAATCCAAAGTTCAAAGTACCGTATTTTCTTTCTCTTGTTGCAGAAAATGGCTCGCCAACTCTACATTGCTCAAAACTGCAGTTATTCTTGCGACACGAACGGCAATAGAGGCAATCCCCACGCTCGAAATTACTCCGCTTATCTGCTGGAATTCTTCGCTGTTTATTGGAAGTTTTTACTTCTACCAGACTTGTTGTGTTACATGCTGGAATAAATCTCGCTTCCAACAGATCAACTGGTAAGTTAAAAATGATGATGATGTAACTAATCGAGTTCTTGATTGTAGCCTCTGTTCCAAGTCTATTTTTGTCATTCACTTGACTTGAAGGTTGTCGAGTACCGCAACTGGCGAATAAGCCATGCCCTGTTTATTTTTCCCAGCGTGGCAATGTTGTGTTCCAAAATACCGGTCTTTCCACATTGCGTTGACAGAAAAAACAATATATTTATTTTAACAGTTTGCTTGTGCCAAAATATCTATGGTAATCCCCGCTCGCCCTCTGTTCGCCATTTAGCCTGTGGCGGCCGACAACGGGTTCGCTTTCTCCCTTCAATCCGTAACTGTCCAAGTATTTTATATATTTCTGTTGTTATTTGCAATCCAGCATTTGCGACATTCGTTTGTATTGAATCGCTCCTACACTTTTTGACTCTGATTTGATTGCCTTCTCTTAAATTGCAGTTTTGCCAGACGACACAGCCACATGGACGAAAATGATTTCAACGACAACTCGAGAAGAGAACCTGCTGCAACTGAGGTGAAGAGGAAAGGATTGGCTTTGCTCATTTACGACTTGAAGCATCGCGAGTTGATCCCAGTGAAAGTTCTGACTTTTATCCTTTTTGCAGGTAGGCAGTGTTGTTCCGTTTTTGTTTATCGGATAAAGTAAAACTCTTTTCTTTGTCCATCGTATAGGCATAGGATCGCTATTCTCGTTCATCACCATCCACATGAAATCGTTGGGAATGACCGTCGAAGAGACGGGCATAATCAACAGTGTTTCTTCAGTTGCAGCCGTTTTTGCGCCTTTCTTCCTTGGCTTGATCGCCGATAAAGTTGGAAATTTCAGGGTAACATTCCACTCATTAGATCAGTGTCGTTGTTTGATTGATTTCAAAACTTTGATTCAGGTGATGATGTGCGTGCTGAACACGATTGTGGTTGCTGTATCACTTCTCTTCGTGGTGATCCCAGTCGGAAGAATCCCGCACAAGTTCCCGGATAGCATGACGTTGGCAGTGGGATGTGGAAACGAAACGAGCGGCTATCGTTCACCACATCCTGAGGTGACAGACCTCGACTCGACTACGTGCCACTTAAAATCACCCAAAGGCAACCAAAGTGCAACTCATTTCCCGGCCGTACTCGAAGAATGCGGTTACGTCTGCTACAACCAAAATCGATCGCAGGATCACTTCGATTTAGACGCCAATCCTTTGTCAACGCAAGAAATGCTCAATGTCGAGGAACTTCCCGCGGCTAGTTTTCGTGATTCTATTTTCTTTTCCCAAAACTGGACTCTGGGTTTGGTTTGCTTCTTGGGCGAAGTAGATACTTGCTCCTTCTCTAGTGATTACTCCACAAAAGTATCATTGAATTTCACCTTTGGTCTAGTTCCATCTGCCAAATCAACCAGAATGTTCTCCTTACCATTGATCGCTGTGGATAGCGAAGACGAACAGAAGATGAGAAATGTCTACTGTACATCCAACAATAGAAATTACAAGTTCCGGCAGAATCACCATTACCAAGACATCAATCAAACGGACCACAACAACACCATCTACCAAATTTGCAAGCCTGAATGCATTGTTCGTGTCAATCGCTCCGATTTATGCTCTAATATGGTTGAATACGAAAACATCGATCCTAAGCTCACGTTCGGGCTTTACATGGTTGTTCGCTTGTTGTTTGACACGTCGTGCGGAGTGCTGGATCTCTTTGTGGCAGCATCTGTGGCACTGGTCAACCAAGTAGGCGGCGATTACGGTTTCCAGAGGATGTTTGGATTTATTGGGGTCGCCATTTTCTCTCCAATTTCCGGAGCCTTGATTGACTATTTCAGCTCGGATACCAACACTCAAGGCAATATTCGGTAATCGATATTTTTTAAATTTATTTCATTTTATTTATTTAAAAAGGAGAAAAGAATGTAATCGATTGTAATCCATAATTCTTCAGGCCTGCTTTCTACCTATTTGCTGGTTTATTTACAATTGCAGCCATCGTCATGTTGAAGATCAATCTTGATTTTAAACTTCCAGCGAAATCTCCATTCAAAGATGTGACATCTTTGTTGAAAAACGTCGAATTGGACCTGTTGTTGTTCGCCGGCTTCCTTTCAGGTAAATCAATAGTGACTAGAGCATGTTAAAAGAACGCACTATATAGCCTGATTTATCGTTTATTGCTCTTTATGTCATATCAGGAATCGCCCATGGTTACGGGATTTTCTGGACTTTTCCCTTTTTGGAAGAGATTGGGGGTACCAAATCTTTGATGGGGCTATCCAACACGCTCCAGTCGTTAGCTTCTATCCCGTTGCTCATCTTTTCTGACCGCATCTTTCGAAAGCTGAGCCACCCAAATGTAATAACTATCTGCTTTGGAGCAGGCATGATCCGATTTATAGGTATACATCGTTCACTGCATTGTTGCTTTTTTATTTTTAAATTAATTATCCCCTCGTGATTGTCGCATGATGAAGGATACTCGTTTTTGTACGACCCGAACTTGTGTCTTCTGTTTGAGCCAATGGAAGCCATTTCCAGTACTCTGATACGCACGGCGCTCATAACGTATGCAAATGAGCTAGGGACGACGACTAACGTGGCTTCTATTCAAGGACTGTTATCAGGAATCACTTTCGGACTAGGTTATTTAATGAAGACATTCTTATTTACTCTTTTTTTTATAGAATACGCGGTAGGTTCATTTACTGATTGTTTTTCGCATTCCAGGCTGGGGAGTAAGCAGCTATGGCGGAAGCCTACTTATTGATGGGTATGGCCAGCGAGTGACTTTCCGCGTGTTGGGTGTCATGTCGTTCATCGCTGGGTTCATCTACTTGCTCTTTAATTTTTTGTACTTGCGTCCAAAGAAAAACCAGCAAATAACCGAGAGCAATGCCCGCTTAGGTTTGAACGGGAAGATCGAGACTTCCCAGTAACCCCCCCCCCTTTTTTTTTGAAAAATTCCAGATGAAAATCCACTCTTATTTAATTCGTATGTCTCTTTGACTACTAATCCAGCGTTTTGCTACAATTGCTGAAGTTGTCTAAAAAATGTGATCAAAGTATTTGTGATTTTTACGTAAGATTGGCTGAAACAAGATGAAATAGAACGCGCAAGTGATTTTGAGTTTAATAAGCTTCCTTGTATACCAATAGGTATTCTTCGTTTGACTGTTCCGACTGGTAAAATGCTGTAGCATGTCGAGTTCAATCCAGTCTGATTCCGGCGCTGTGAATGTTCATAAAAGATTTCATTTAACATTCATTCAGAATTTTTTTTTTGCCTCGACAACTTTCAGGCTTAGATCATCCGCGATGCGTCTATGTGCTGTGTCCTGCTGACCGGAGAATCGGCAACTTAATTCCTGATTGGGGTAAGTGCCATTAAAGAACCAAATGATTTTTATTTTCCGCCGGGTGGCTATACCGACTGCCACCTTAGAAAGAAGGGGTGAAAAAGAAATTGGCATACGCATCATTTGACGACCAAAGCTGACTGAATTGCTATACAGCGGTATTATTTATTTTATGCTTGATCTCTTCTCCTATTTTCGTTCCTAATTTTCACCATTTTTGACTACGGTTTCCGCAATTTACCGCTTTCTTAATTCATCACCAGCCAGTTGCATGGAATTCCTCTTGGCTTAGGATATTTAACTCCTTTTCCTGGCGTCCCAAAACGATGTCGAGCGAAAGCAAATGAGTCGAATAGAGAGTGGAGATATTTTTTCATCTTTTGAAATTTTCAGATTCTTTTACTACATTCCATGTTGTCCAATTTTCCAATTGCAGAAAAGGAAGAGATAAAGAATGCCGGAAGAACTGGGCACCTTCCTTCCGTTGAGTCATCGGCACGACGGCCTACTACCAGTCCATCTCAATTGTGGTCATCTGTCTGCTGCTTCTTCTGTCCTTCAGATCAACAGCAACACAAAATGGGGAATTGCAGCAGCCGCAACTAACACACCGTCCCCACCGTCCTTGTCGAAAGGTAGTACTCTATTCCCTAAAGTAAAATGAACGATATGAAGTAGCGAAGGAATTTATATTAGCGCAAGATTTTAATCTTTTGTGATCAAGTTGTTGGATTGCTGGTTAGTAGAGAATTGCTCATTGCATCAAATTTCTGATAAATTTTGAGCTTCTCACATAAGAACGGAAATAGCCTTCACGCCACTTTTGGGTTCGTTTCTTTACATGCGCAGATTCTTTTTACTGCAGCGACAGCCAGTCAGGATTCGAATCTACACAAAGGAATAACAACACATAAAAATATAGAAGTGTACTTTTATTAGTCGGTTTATTGAAACAAAAAATGAAGAAAACTTAAAATGGCCATCTAAAAAAGAAAATCAATGTGTTAAAAGTCTTGTTGGTCATTAATTTTAACATGCGAAATATTTAAGAATCAGAACTCAGGGCCGTCGTCAGTTTCTTTTTCAATTGCGTTTTCAGTTAAATTTTCAGTTGCGCTTTCGGTTCCGTTGTTAGTTCCATTTTCAGTTAAGTTTTCAGTTGCATTTTCTTTTGCATTTTCAGTTTCGTTTTCAGTTGCATTTTCTTTTGCAGTTTCTTTTGCATTTTCAGTTAAATTTTCATTTTCAGTAACATTTTCAGTTTCGTCGTCGTCATCGTCATCGTCGTCATCGTATTCAATTGATTTGAAGAGCCACTGACTGAATGTTTCCCAGTTTTTTCGAATTGTTTTGTCTTTGTTGATTTCGATAAATCGATGGACTATGTCCACTTCGAGGATCTCGCTAAACTTTACCACCACGTCAGGGTGGCAGTGCCCTGGATGGTCGAATACAGTAGACGAAGACTTTCGGGGTGTGGATTTTGCGAGGGGAATTCCTATCGACAGTGTGGACCTTTCCTCACTTTTTACCCAATCGCGCAACATCTGCCCCGTGTGGGTTTCGAATCGAGGCTTGAAATTCTTCGATTGGCGGACGTAGACGAATTCATTTCCGTGGCGAGCGCAAATGATGCAGCGGAATCGGTAAATGCAGTGGAATTTCTTGTCGTTGGGGGCCACGTCTTTCAACGGGACTTTGTGGGTGGCGTGAACGGACAGAAGAAGTTTGGCTATGAAGCGCTTCAGAGTTTCGTCGAAGCAAACGGATTCGGAAGCGACGGTGAGCGTGATGGTCGATGGGCTTGTCATTTGGAACTCTGCTTTGTGGACGGTCACCAATTCATGCAGACTGTCGTAAAGTTTGTAATAGGAATGCAAAGTGAACGACTCGTTTTTGGCCATTTCTGTTAGTCGTTGTAATTGCTTAACGAGGGCAGACACTGATCGACCGCCTTGATATTCCGGTAAAGCGATTCCGGCCTCTTTCAGGATCTTTCTCATTGTCTGTGAGGTAATGTCGTAGATGCGCACAAGGTCTTGCTCTGCTGGGTCTGCATCGACTTCCATCGACTTGCCCTTACTTGATTTGAGACTCTTTTTCCGTTTTGGCGTCGTTTCTTCTTCTTCTTCTGACTCGGGCGATGGTTCACTTTCCGATTCACTGCCAAAAATGTTTTGATCTTGTGTGTCTTTAGTCATACCTGATGCTGCTTTGATCCAGGAATCGGCGTTTTTGGGATCTTTGATTATTCCACAAATGCCGTTCATCTCATCTCCGCGTGTGGCAATGGCCGTGCCCACGTCGTAAACGGCTCCGACAATGGCACCCGCTGCAGCCGATCCGATTTGCCCGGCAATAATACCTCCGACAGCTTTACTCACGGAAACGACCGCCGTTCGAACTTTTTTGCTCTGTCTTTTCTTGGCAACTTTGCCTTTGGTTTTGGTTTTACGATTGACTTCATCTTCATCCGAGTCTTCGTACGCGTCTTCTTCCGAGTCTTCTTCTTCTTCTAAATCTTCGTCTTCATCAGCTTCTACTTTCTTGCCAACTTTAGATTTGTTTTTGGCTTTACGTTTGACTTCATCTTCCACTTGGTCTTCAACTTCATCTCCCTTTACTTTTTTGTCAAGTTTAACTTTGCTTTTACCTTTACTTTTGCCTTTGTTTTTTGTTTTACGTTCTTCATCTTCATCTTCGTCACCTTTTACGTTTTTGGCAACTTTGACTTTGTTTTGGGCTTTACTTTTGGCTTTGCTTTTAACTACATCTTCGACTACATCTGTGTCTTCATCGGTGACTTCATCTTCGACTACATCGGTGACTCCATCGGTGACTCCATCGGTTAGTGCCTCTTCCGGTTGTACCGTGTTACTGCCATCCTCCAAGCCCTGTTTGGCCAATTCGTCTTCTGTACCAAGAACTTTCTTGCTCATTTTCCGGCTCATTTTCGGTTCTGGTAAATTGACTTTTGCTTCTTCTTCTTCTAACTCAGTCGAGGAATCGGTTTCCGTTTGATTACCATCAGCGACTCCTGCTAGTCTGTCGCTTACGAGGTCTTCTCCGCCTGTGGCCGCTCCCTCTTCAGCCGCTGCGACTTTCTTGCCAAAAAGGCTTCCCAAGGCACCCTTTGATCGATTCTCTGATTTGCCATCTGCTTTCTTGACTTTCTCCTTGACTTTGTCTTTATCTTTACTTTTGACTTTACCTTTCACTTTACCTTCAATTACCTCAGTGACTTCATCAGTGACTTTATCATCAGTTTCATCCGCTTTTCCCTCTGTGTTGTCACTCTCCAAGCACTCTTTGCTGGGCAATTCATCTTCTTTGCCAGCGTCTTGTGATTCTGAATCTAAATCCGTCTTTTTCTTGCTCTTTTTCAGACTCATTTTCAGGCTCTTTTTCTTGCTCTTTTTCGGTTCCGGTGACGTGATTTTGACTTCTTCTTCTTCTGACTCAGTCACGGATTCAGTTTCCTTTTGGTCAATCGATCCATCAACGACTTGTGATACTCCGTCGATAAAGGAATCCAAGTTAGTTGGATCTTTGATTATTTCATCGATGCCAGGCAGGTCTTCTCCGTTTGTTGCAATCGACTTGTCCAAATCACCAATCGCTTCCTCTGCAGCCACTGCGACTTTCTTGCCAAAAAGGCTTCCAAAGGCTCCAGCGCCCTTCGATCGAGTCTCTGATTTGCCCTCTACTTTCTTTAATTTCTCCTTGACTTTATCTTTACTTTTGGCTTTTTCTTTCACTTGATCTTCGACTTGATCTTCGACTTGATCTTCAACTTGATCTTCGATTTCATCAATGACTTCATCTTCAGCTTTTTCCGGTTTTTCCTCTACGGTGTTGCTCTCCAGGCAATCTTTGCTGGGCAATTCATCTTCTTTCCCAGCGTCTTGTGAATTCGAATCCAAATCCGGCTTTTTCTTGCTCTTTTTCAGACTCATTTTCGGTTCTTGTAACGTGACTTTTGCTGCTTCTTCTGACTCAGTCGAGGAATCGGTTTCCGTTTGATTGCCATCAGCCATTCCGTCGCTTACGTGGTCTTCTCCGACTGTGACCGCTTCCTCTGCAGCCGCTGCAACTTTCTTGCCAAAAAGGCTTCCAAATGCTCCAGCGCCCTTTGAGCGAACTTGTGATTTGCCTTCTGGTTTCTTGACAACTTTCTGAACTTTGGTGTCTTTAACTTTATTTTTAACTTTATCTTTACTTTTGCCTTTACCTTTTTCTTTGACTTTACCTTCAATCACTTCAGTGACTTCATCTTCGACTTCATCAGTGACTTTATCTTCAGCTTCTTCCGGTTTTTCCTCTATGGTGTCGCTCTCCAAGCACTCTTTGCTGGTCAATTCATCTTCTTTGCTAGCCTCTTGTGAATCTGAATCCAAATCCGGCTTTTTCTTGCTCTTTTTCAGAATCATTTTCAGGCTCATTTTCCTGACCTTTTTCGGTTCTGGTGACGTGACTTTTGATTTTTCTCCTGCCAGGCCGAGGCTTACGACTGCTGCTACTCCGTCGCTGAGATCGGCTAGACCGTCGCTTACTCCTTCCAGTCCTTCGTAAATTTCGGTTAATCCGTCGCTTACGACTTCTGCTACTTCGTCGCTTACTCCTGTCAGTCCGTCACTTGCGACTGCTAATCCGTCGCTTACTCCGGTTAGTCCTTCGTTCACTTCAGCCAGTCCGTCATTTATTCCGGTTAGTCCGTCGCTTACTCCTGCCAGTCCGTCACTTACGACTTCTGCTAATCCGTCGTTTATGACACTTGATACTCCGTCAATCCAGGAGTCAACGTTAGTTGGATCTTTGCACATTTCACCAATGCCAGACAAGTCTTCTCCAATTGTTGCAATTGACTTGTCCAGATCACAAACTGCTTCCTCTGCAGCTGCTGCGACTTTCTTGCCAAAAAGGCTTCCAAATGCTCCAGCGCCCTTTGATCGATTCTCTGATTTGCCCTCTGCTTTCTTGACATCTTTGACTTTATCCTTGACTTTATCTTTGTCTTTATCTTTACTTTTGACTTTTTCTTTACTTTTGACTTGATCTTCGGCTTCATCAATGACTTCATCTTCAGCTTCTTCCGGTTTTTCCTCTGTCGTGTCACTCTCCAAGCACTCTTTGCTGGTCAATTCGTCTTCTTTCCCATCGTCTTGTGGATTCGAATCCAAATCTGGCTTTTTCTTGCTCTTTTTCAGGCTCATTCCTCGGCTCATTTTCTTGCTCTTTTTCGTTTCTGGTAACGTACCCTTTGCTTCTTCTTCTGACTCAGTCGCGGATTCAGTTTCCTTTTGGTCGACCGATCCATCAACGACTTGTGATACTCCATCGACCCAAACTTCCAAGTTAGTTGGATCTTTGATTATTTCATCGATGCTAGGAAGGTTTTCTCCGTTTGTTGCAATCGACTTGTCCAAATCAGCAATCGCTTCCTCTGCAGCCACTGCGACTTTCTTGCCAAAAAGGCTTCCAAAGGCGCCCTTCGATCGATTCTCTGATTTGCCCTCTACTTTCTTGACATCTTTGACTTTTTCTTTATCTTTACTTTTGATTTTTTCTTTCACTATACATTTTTCTTTGACTTGATCTTCGACTTCATCAATGACTTCATCTTCAGCTTCCGGTTTTCTCTCTGTGGCTTCACTCTCTGAGCACTCTTTGGGCAATTCATCATCTTTGCTAGCGTCTTGGGGATTTGAATCCAAATCAGGCTTTTTCTTGCTCTTTTTCAGACTCATTTTCAGGCTCATTTTTTAAGGCTTTTTTTTTAGTCTTTTTTTTTTTTAAATTATGGTCACGTGACTTTTGGGTTAATTCCTGTGGGCTCAGTTGCGGATTCAGTTGGCGCTGTGTAGTTTCCGTTTGATTGCCTAGGGACTCTTTCTCGACAAGTTTGACTTCAGAAACATCCACGATTTTTATACGAATTGAAGATTCCTGCCACAAAACAAAATTTTCTTTTGATTTACGATCTTAGTAGCTTCACGCTTATCATCGTTTATCATATAGATAGGGAAAGAATCGAGTTTACTGTTCTAACTTGTATTAGTTTTAAATGGATTAGGAGAAATAGTTCTTAGTCTTAACTTAATTAAAATATTTTTATTTTGGTTGTTATCATTGGTAAAACTTACTTGTTGAGCAAGTCTATTTCTCCGAAGTCGCTGCTGGAAAGACTGATGCCCGTATTGCTCTTGACGTGACGTGGAACGTGACAGGCAACCAAATCGTCAAATGCTGTTTAATGAGTCTTGTTTGACGATTAAGTTCCTTCCCGAATGAAAGTAGTCTAAAAGCTTCTGATAAATTGCTGAGGTGGCGTCGTTTCGAAAGTAAAAACAAGATTCTTCTCAAAACGCTACAGAGACCTAGAAACAACTGATGTTGCGTAGATATGAAATAGCTGTTGCCTTCCCCTCCCCCCCTGTTTTATTAAGATTTGTACGATACCAACTTGAAAGATAAGAGAAGATATAAAAACTTGATTAGATTGAAAGCTGCTGTTTATCTGTTTAACTTTGCTTTACGTCAAAGTCGAAATCGCAAAGGTTTGTTTGTGATCCTGCTGGTCTCTTGCTTGGTTATCAACACACGGGTCGATTGGTCTTTTGTTTATGGGATTTCCAATAGCATATCAGTCAGTTGGGCTCTCGTGTCCCTTTTTGGTCGTCAAATTGGTCCTTTTCAGTGATCGGTCACAGTTTCAAATTATGCCAAGGCACCTATTTTGTTTGTTGAAACTCAGAAGTTTTAAATAATGATAAGAGACCAAACAAAAAAAGTCGTCCAATCTTGAATGATAAATGACTGGCATCTAGCGACATAAGAAGGTCTTACATAAAAGGAAAATTTGAAAATTTCATTGGGAGCTTATACAAAGATTGACAAGTATTCGTTATTTAAGCAGACCAAAAGTTTTATTTTATTTTTTATTTTTTTTTTGTGGAAATCTGCGCTAAGGGTTTTTAATCACATCTCGTGATTTACTCACAACAAAAAGGCAGCCGATTGCAATCCCTTAAAGCAGCATGAGTTACCCCTCAAAGTAGCATGTGGTTTTGTAGTTCAACATCTGAAACACTTGTCAAAATGACAATGTATTTACCAGTAGCCAGGTTCAAGTTGTACAGTTTTCTACTTCTAATAAAAATAATCATTTTTCCCGCTAGAGTGCAAATCAATTCATTATTCTCCAAGTCCACAATCCGCATTCTCCAAGTGACGGTACCGACGGACGACTGGACGAGATCTTGCAAATAAAAATGCTGGAAATTGGAAAACTGGTATGTAGGAATTTTAACCATTATGAAATTATTGTTATAGGGTCTTACTCTAAATTTCACCGTTTCTTTCTGCAGGAATTTCTAACCGAAGTGTTTTTTTGTTTTTTTTTTGTTTTCAATCTGAGACTTGCTAGACGTCATGCCTTCATCAGAACGTTCAAAATGAGTTGTATTATCCGAGATCCAAATGCGTTACAGAAGGAAACTTTCATGACCAGGTAATATAGTTTTTTCTATTCTATTTAGTTTTCTGTCACTCTTAATAACACGTACTACCTGTGTGATTTCACAGATGTTTTCAGTATTCACTTTTGTAATTGTAATTGAAAGTGATTATTCAAAGAGCATAAATGTTGTGGTCATTTGAGTCCCTCTGTCACTCATGGTTTATACCTGTCCCTGACATTTTAACAAGTTTCACGTCTTGCAATAAAGACGCTTGAAGGCATTTTCGGAAAATGCCTTCAAGCGTCAAAATGATTTTCCTTAAATGTAGCCACACACATTGAATAATCGCGCAGGTGTTCGAGATGACTAAAAATCCAAAGTTCAAAGTACCGTATTTTCTCTCTCCTGTTGCAGAAAATGGCTCGCCAACTCTACATTGCTCAAAACTGCAGTTATTCTTGCGACACGAACGGCAATAGAGGCAATCCCCACGCTCGAAATTACTCCGCTTATCTGCTGGAATTCTTCGCTGTTTATTGGTTTACTTCTACCAGAATTGTTGGTTAACTGCGTGGAAGAAATCTCGCTTCTAAAAGATAAACTGGTAAGTAAACAAATAGTGATGATGTTCCTAATCGAGTTCATGATTGTCACCTCTGCTTTGGCTATTCGATTGACTTTAAAAATGTCGAGGATAACTCGCAAATCAAGCCTTGCGCAATTTAGTTTTCCCAGCGTGGCAATGTTGTGTTCAAAATACCGGTCTTTTCACTTGACGTAGACAAATAGATTCGCTTGTACCAAAATATCTTATGGTAATCCCCGCTCGCTCTCTGTTCGCCCTGGATCCTGTAGCGGCCGGCAACGGGTGAAAATGGAATACTTTCGCTTCTTCCCTTCAATCCGTAACTGTCCGAGTATTTTATTTCTGTTGTTATTTGCAATCCAGCATTTGCGACATTCGTTTGTATTGAATCGCTCCTACACTTTTTGACTCTGATTTGATTGCCTTCTCTTAAATTGCAGTTTTGCCAGACGACACAGCCACATGGACGAAAATGATTTCAACGAGAACTCGAGAAGAGAACCTGCTGCAACTGAGGTCAAGAGGAAAGGATTGGCTTTGCTCATTTACGACTTGAAGCATCGCGAGTTGATTCCGGTGAAAGTTCTGACTTTTATCCTTTTTGCAGGTAGGCAGTGTTGTTCCGTTTTTGTTTAGCGGATAAAGTATAAACAACTCTTTTCTTTGTCCATCGTATAGGCATAGGATCGCTATTCTCGTTCATCACCATCCACATGAAATCGTTGGGAATGACCGTCGAAGAGACGGGCATTATCAACAGTGTTTCTTCAGTTGCAGCCGTTTTTGCGCCTTTCTTCCTTGGCTTGATTGCCGATAAAGTTGGAAATTTCAGGGTAACATTCCACTCATTAGATGAGTATCTTTGTTTGATGTAATTTCAAAACTTTGATTCAGGTGATGATGTGCGTACTGACCACGATTGTGGTTGCTGTATCACTTCTCTTCGTGGTGATCCCAGTCGGAAGAATCCCGCACAAGTTCCCGGATAGCATGACGTTGGCAGTTGGATGTGGAAACGAAACGAGCGACTATCGTTCACCACATCCTGAGGTGACAGACCTCGACTCGACTACGTGCCACTTGAAATCACCCAAAGGCAACCAAAGCACAACCAATGTTCCGGCCGTACTCGAAGCATGCGGTTACGTCTGCTACAACCAAAATCGAACGCCGGATCCCTTCCATGTAGAGGCCAATCCCTTGCCAACGCAAGAAATGCTCAATGTCGAGGAACTTCCCGCGGCTAGTTTTCGTGATTCTATTTTCTTTTCCCAAAACTGGACTCTGGGTTTGGTTTGCTTCTTGGGCGAAGTAGATACTTGCTCCTTCTCTAGTGATTACTCCACAAAAGTATCATTGAATTTCACCTTTGGTCTAGTTCCATCTGCCAAATCAACCAGAATGTTCTCCTTACCATTGATCGCTGTGGATAGCGAAGACGAACAGAAGATGAGAAATGTCTACTGTACATCCAACAATAGAAATTACAAGTTCCGGCAGAATCACCATTACCAAGACATCAATCAAACGGACCACAACAACACCATCTACCAAATTTGCAAGCCTGAATGCATTGTTCGTGTCAATCGCTCCGATTTATGCTCTAATATGGTTGAATACGAAAACATCGATCCTAAGCTCACGTTCGGGCTTTACATGGTTGTTCGCTTGTTGTTTGACACGTCGTGCGGAGTGCTGGATCTCTTTGTGGCAGCATCTGTGGCACTGGTCAACCAAGTAGGCGGCGATTACGGTTTCCAGAGGATGTTTGGATTTATTGGGGTCGCCATTTTCTCTCCAATTTCCGGAGCCTTGATTGACTATTTCAGCTCGGATACCAACACTCAAGGCAATATTCGGTAATCGATATTTTTTAAATTTATTTCATTTTATTTATTTAAAAAGGAGAAAAGAATGTAATCGATTGTAATCCATAATTCTTCAGGCCTGCTTTCTACCTATTTGCTGGTTTATTTACAATTGCAGCCATCGTCATGTTGAAGATCAATCTTGATTTTAAACTTCCAGCGAAATCTCCATTCAAAGATGTGACATCTTTGTTGAAAAACGTCGAATTGGACCTGTTGTTGTTCGCCGGCTTCCTTTCAGGTAAATCAATAGTGACTAGAGCATGTTAAAAGAACGCACTATATAGCCTGATTTATCGTTTATTGCTCTTTATGTCATATCAGGAATCGCCCATGGTTACGGGATTTTCTGGACTTTTCCCTTTTTGGAAGAGATTGGGGGTACCAAATCTTTGATGGGGCTATCCAACACGCTCCAGTCGTTAGCTTCTATCCCGTTGCTCATCTTTTCTGACCGCATCTTTCGAAAGCTGAGCCACCCAAATGTAATAACTATCTGCTTTGGAGCAGGCATGATCCGATTTATAGGTATACATCGTTCACTGCATTGTTGCTTTTTTATTTTTAAATTAATTATCCCCTCGTGATTGTCGCATGATGAAGGATACTCGTTTTTGTACGACCCGAACTTGTGTCTTCTGTTTGAGCCAATGGAAGCCATTTCCAGTACTCTGATACGCACGGCGCTCATAACGTATGCAAATGAGCTAGGGACGACGACTAACGTGGCTTCTATTCAAGGACTGTTATCAGGAATCACTTTCGGACTAGGTTATTTAATGAAGACATTCTTATTTACTCTTTTTTTTATAGAATACGCGGTAGGTTCATTTACTGATTGTTTTTCGCATTCCAGGCTGGGGAGTAAGCAGCTATGGCGGAAGCCTACTTATTGATGGGTATGGCCAGCGAGTGACTTTCCGCGTGTTGGGTGTCATGTCGTTCATCGCTGGGTTCATCTACTTGCTCTTTAATTTTTTGTACTTGCGTCCAAAGAAAAACCAGCAAATAACCGAGAGCAATGCCCGCTTAGGTTTGAACGGGAAGATCGAGACTTCCCAGTAACCCCCCCCCCTTTTTTTTTGAAAAATTCCAGATGAAAATCCACTCTTATTTAATTCGTATGTCTCTTTGACTACTAATCCAGCGTTTTGCTACAATTGCTGAAGTTGTCTAAAAAATGTGATCAAAGTATTTGTGATTTTTACGTAAGATTGGCTGAAACAAGATGAAATAGAACGCGCAAGTGATTTTGAGTTTAATAAGCTTCCTTGTATACCAATAGGTATTCTTCGTTTGACTGTTCCGACTGGTAAAATGCTGTAGCATGTCGAGTTCAATCCAGTCTGATTCCGGCGCTGTGAATGTTCATAAAAGATTTCATTTAACATTCATTCAGAATTTTTTTTTTGCCTCGACAACTTTCAGGCTTAGATCATCCGCGATGCGTCTATGTGCTGTGTCCTGCTGACCGGAGAATCGGCAACTTAATTCCTGATTGGGGTAAGTGCCATTAAAGAACCAAATGATTTTTATTTTCCGCCGGGTGGCTATACCGACTGCCACCTTAGAAAGAAGGGGTGAAAAAGAAATTGGCATACGCATCATTTGACGACCAAAGCTGACTGAATTGCTATACAGCGGTATTATTTATTTTATGCTTGATCTCTTCTCCTATTTTCGTTCCTAATTTTCACCATTTTTGACTACGGTTTCCGCAATTTACCGCTTTCTTAATTCATCACCAGCCAGTTGCATGGAATTCCTCTTGGCTTAGGATATTTAACTCCTTTTCCTGGCGTCCCAAAACGATGTCGAGCGAAAGCAAATGAGTCGAATAGAGAGTGGAGATATTTTTTCATCTTTTGAAATTTTCAGATTCTTTTACTACATTCCATGTTGTCCAATTTTCCAATTGCAGAAAAGGAAGAGATAAAGAATGCCGGAAGAACTGGGCACCTTCCTTCCGTTGAGTCATCGGCACGACGGCCTACTACCAGTCCATCTCAATTGTGGTCATCTGTCTGCTGCTTCTTCTGTCCTTCAGATCAACAGCAACACAAAATGGGGAATTGCAGCAGCCGCAACTAACACACCGTCCCCACCGTCCTTGTCGAAAGGTAGTACTCTATTCCCTAAAGTAAAATGAACGATATGAAGTAGCGAAGGAATTTATATTAGCGCAAGATATTTGTTTAATCTTTTGTGGTCAAGTTGTTGGATTGCTGGTTAGTAGAAAATTGCTAATTGCATCAAATTTCTGATAAATTTTGAGCTTCTCACATAAGAACGGCAATGGCCTTCACACCACTTTTGGGTTCGTTTCTTTACATGCGCAGATTCTTTTTACTGCAGCAACAGCCAGTCAGGATTCGAATCTACACAAAGGAATAACAACACATAAAAATATAGAAGTATACTTTTATTAGTCGGTTTATTGAAACAAAAAATGAAGAAAACTTAAAATGACCATCTAAAAAAGAAAATCAATGTGTTAAAAGTCTTGTTGGTCATTAATTTTAACATGCGAAATATTTAAGAATCAGAACTCAGGGCCGTCGTCAGTTTCTTTTTCAATTGCATTTTCAGTTAAATTTTCAGTTGCGCTTTCGGTTCGGTTGTTGGTTCCATTTTCAGTTAAGTTTTCAGGTAAATTTTCAGTTTCTTTTTCAGTTGCGTTTTGGGTGTCATTTTCGGTTCCATTTTCGGTTCCAATTTCGGTTCCAATTTCGGTTGCATTTTCAGTTAAATTTGCATTTTCAGTTTCAGTTTCGTATTCAGTTGCATTTTCTTTTGCAGTTTCTTTTGCATTTTCAGTGAAATTTTCAGTGAAATTTTCATTTTCAGTAACATTTTTAGTAATATTTTCAGTTTCGTCGTCATCGTCATCGTCGTCATCGTATTCAATTGATTTGAAGAGCCACTGACTGAATGTTTCCCAGTTTTTTCGAATTGTTTTGTCTTTGTTGATTTCGATAAATCGATGGACTATGTCCACTTCGAGGATCTCGCTAAACTTTACCACCACGTCAGGGTGGCAGTGCCCTGGATGGTCGAATACAGTAGACGACGACTTTCGGGGTGTGGATTTTGCGAGGGGAATTCCTATCGAGAGTGTGGACCTTTCCTCACTTTTTACCCAATCGCGCAACATCTGCCCCGTGTGGGTTTCGAACCGAGGCTTGAAATTCTTCGATTGGCCGACGTAGACGAATTCATTTCCGTGGCGAGCGCAAATGATGCAGCGGAATCGGTAGATGCAGTGGAATTTCTTGTCATTGGCAACGTCTTTCAACGGGACTTTGTGGGCCGCGTGAACGGGCAGAAGAAGTTTGGCTATGAAGCGCTTCAGAGTTTCGTCGAAGCAAACGGATTCGGAAGCGACGGTGAGCGTGATGGTCGATGGGCTTGTCATTTGGAACTCTGCTTTGTGGACGGTCACCAGTTCGTGCAGACTGTCGTAAAGTTTGTAATAGGAATGCAAAGTGAACGACCCGTTTTTGGCCATTTCTGTCAGTCGCTGTAATTGCTTAACGAGGGCAGACACCGTTCGACCGCCTTGATATTCCGGTAAAGCGATCCCGGACTCTTTCAGGATCTTTCTCATTGTCTGCGAGGTAATGTCGTAGATGCGCACAAGGTCTTGGTCTACTGGGTCTGAATCGACTTCCATTGACTTCTGCATGCTCTTACTTGATTTCAGACTCTTTTTCCGTTTTGGCGTCCTCTCTTCTTCTTCTTCTTCTGACTCGGGCGATGGTTCACTTTCCGATTCACTGCCAAAAATGTTTTGATCTTGTGTGTCTTTAGTCAAACTTGATGCTCCTTCGATCCAGGAATCGGCGTTAGTTGGATTCTTGATTATTCCACAAATGCCGTTCATCTCATCTCCGCGTGTGGCAATGGCCGTGCCCACGTCGTAAACGGCTCCGACAATGGCACCAACTGCAGCCGATCCGATTTGCCCGCCAATAATACCTCCGACAGCTTTACTTACGGAAACGACCGCCGTTCGAACTTTTTTGTTCTGTCTTTTCTTGCCAGTTTTGCCTTTGGTTTTACGATTGACTTCATCTTCGTCCGAGTCTGAGTCTTCTTCTACTTCTAAATCTTCGTCTTCATCAGCTTCTACTTTCTTGCCAACTTTAGATTTGTTTTTGGCTTTACGTTTGACTTCATCTACGGCTTCATCTTCAACTTGGTCTTCAACTTCATCTCCCTTTACTTTCTTGTCAAGTTTAACTTTGCTTTTGCCTTTACTTCTCGTTTTACGTTCTTCATCTTCATCTTTGTCACCTTTTACGTTTTTGGCAACTTTGACTTTGTTTTCGGCTTTACTTTTGGCTTTGCTTTTGACTACATCTTTGACTGCATCTGTGTCTCCCAGGTCTTCATCGGTGACTCCATCGGTGGCTCCATCGGTGACTCCATCGGCCTCTTCCGGTTGTACCGTGTTACTGCCATCCTCCAAGCACTTTTTGGTAAATTCATCTTCTGTACCAAGAACTTTCTTGCTCATTTTCCGGCTCATTTTCGGTTCTGGTAACTTGACTTTTGCTTCTTCTTCTTCTAACTCAGTCGAGGAATCGGTTTCCGTTTGATTACCATCAGCGACTCCTGCTAGTCTGTCGCTTACGAGGTCTTCTCCGCCTGTGGCCTCTCCTTCTTCAGCCGCTGCGACTTTCTTGCCAAAAAGGCCTCCAATGGCTCCAGCAAACGTCGATTTGCCATCCGCTTTCTTGAACACTTTGGTGTCTTCGACATCCTTGACTTTTATTTTAACTTTATCTTTACTTTTGACTGTAACATTCACTTTACCTTCAATTACCTCAGTGACTTTATCATCAGTTTCATCCGATTTCTCCTCTAGGATGTCATCATCTTTGCCAGCGTCTTGTGATTCTGAATCAAAATCCGGTTTTTTCTTGCTCTTTTTCAGACTCATTTTCAGGCTCTTTTTCGGTTCCGGTGACGTGATTTTGTCTTCGTCTTCTTCTGACTCAGTCACGGATTCAGTTTCCTTTTGGTCAATCGATCCATCAACGACTTGTGATACTCCGTCAATCCAGGTATTCACGTTATTTGGATCTTTGATTATTTCATCGATGCCAGGCAGCTCTTCTCCAATTGTTGCAATGGCCTTGTCCAGATCACCAATCGCTTTGTCTGCAGCTGCTGCGACTTTCTTACCCAAAAGGCTTCCAATGGCTCCAGCGAACGTCGATCGATTCTCTGATTTGCCATCTGCTTTCTTGATAGGTTTGGCGTCTTCAACACCTTGAACTTCATCTTTCACTTTTTCTTTACTTTTGACTTTATGTTTGACTTTACCTTTTTCTTTGACTTTATCTTCGATTTCATCAATGACTTCATCCGCTGCTTCATCCGGTTTTTCCTCTGTGGTTTCACTCTCCAGACAATCTTTGCTGGGCAATTCGTCTTCTTTGCCAGCGTCTTGTGGATTCGAATCCAAATCTGGCTTTTTCTTCTTTTTCAGGCTCATTCCCAGGCTCATTTTCACGCCCTTTTTCGGTTCTGGTGACGTGACTTTTGATTGCTCTTCTGCCAATTTTTCGTTTACGACTTCTGCTACTCCGTCGGTTACTTCTGCTGATCCGTCGTTTATGACACTTGATACTCCGTCGATCCAGGTATTCACGTTAGTTGGATCTTTGCTCATTTCATCGATGCCAGGCAGGTCTTCTCCAATTGTTGCAACGGCCTTGTTCACAATACCAACCGCTCCCTCTGCAGCTGCTGCGACTTTCTTACCAAAAAGACTTCCAAAGGCGCCCTTCGATCGAACTTCTGATTTGCCCTCTGCTTTCTTGACATCTTTGACTTTCTCCTTGACTTTATCTTTGTCTTTACTTTTTACTTTATCTTTTTCTTTGACTTTATCTTCGACTTCATCAGTGACTTCATCAGTGACTTCATCCGCTGCTTCATCCGCTGCTTCATCCGCTGCTTCATCCGGTTTTTCCTCTGTGGTTTCACTCTCCAGACAATCTTTGCTGGGCAATTCATCTTCTTTCCCATCGTCTTGTGGATTCGAATCCAAATCTGGCTTTTTCTTTCTTTTCAGGCTCATTCCTCGGCTCATTTTCTTGCTCTTTTTCGTATCTGGTAACGTACCCTTTGCTTCTTCTTCTGACTCAGTCGCGGATTCAGTTTCCTTTTGGTCGATCGATCCATCAACGACTTGTGATACTCCGTCGATACAGGAATCCACGTTAGTTGGATCTTTGATTATTTCATCAATGCCAGACAAGTCTTCTTCAATTGTTGCAACGGCCTTGTCCGGATCACCAACCGCTTCCTCTGCAGCTGCTGCGACTTTCTTGCCAAAAAGACTTCCAAAGGCGCCCTTCGATCGAACTTCTGATTTGCCCTCTGCTTTCTTGACATCTTTGACTTTCTCCTTGACTTTATCTTTGTCTTTACTTTTTACTTTATCTTTTTCTTTGACTTTATCTTCGACTTCATCAGTGACTTCATCCGCTGCTTCATCCGCTGCTTCATCCGCTGCTTCATCCGGTTTTTCCTCTGTGGTTTCACTCTCCAGACAATCTTTGCTGGGCAATTCATCTTCTTTCCCATCGTCTTGTGGATTCGAATCCAAATCTGGCTTTTTCTTTCTTTTCAGGCTCATTCCTCGGCTCATTTTCTTGCTCTTTTTCGTATCTGGTAACGTACCCTTTGCTTCTTCTTCTGACTCAGTCGCGGATTCAGTTTCCTTTTGGTCGATCGATTCATCAACGACTTGTGATACTCCGTCGATACAGGAATCCACGTTAGTTGGATCTTTGATTATTTCATCAATGCCAGACAAGTCTTCTTCAATTGTTGCAACGGCCTTGTCCGGATCACCAACCGCTTCCTCTGCAGCCGCTGCGACTTTCTTACCAAAAAGGCTTCCAAAGGCTCCAGCGCCCTTCGATTTGCCCTCTGCTTTCTTGACTTTCTCTTTGACTTTGACTTTATCTTTACTTTTGACTTTTTCTTTCAATTTACCTTTTTCTTTGACTCCATCTTCGACTTCTTCTTTGACTTCATCTTCGACTTCATCAATGACTTTATCTGCTGCTTCATCCAGCTTTCCCTCTGTGGCGTCACTCTCTGAGCACTCTTTGGGCAATTCATCATCGTTGCTAGCGTCTTGGGGATTTGAATCCAAATCCGGCTTTTTCTTCTTTTTCAGACTAATTTTCAAGCTCATTTTTTAAGTTTTTTTTTTTTTTTTTAATTATGGTCACGTGACTTTTGGGTTAATTCCTGTGGGCTCAGTCGCGGATTCAGTTGGCGCGGTATAGTTTCCTTTTGATTGCCTAGCGACTCTTTCTCGACAAGTTTGACTTCAGAAACATCCGCGATTTTTATACGAATTGAAGATTCCTGCCACAAAACAAAATTTTCTTTTGATTTACGATCTAAATAGCTTCACGCTTATCATCGTTTATCAATTGTCAAATAGATAGGAGGATAGGGAAAGAATCGAGTTTACAGTTACAACTATTAGTTTTAAATGGATAGGAGAAATAGTTCTTACTCTTAACTTAACTAAAATATTTTTATTTTGGTTGCTATCAATGGTAAAACCTACTTGTTGAGCAAGTCTATTGCTCCGAAGTCACTGCTGGAGAGAGACTGATGGCAGGATTGCGCTTGACGTGACGTGGAACGTGACAGGCAACCAAATCGTCAAATGCTGTTTAATGAGTCTTGTTTGACGATAGGTCCCTTTCAGAATGGATGTAGTCTAAAAGCTTCTGATAAATTGCTGAGGTGGCGTCTGGTCGAATGTAAAAACAAGATCCTTCTCAAAACGCTACAGAGACCTAGAAACAACTGATGTTGCGTAGATATGAAATAGCTGTTGCCTTTTCCCCCCTGTTTTATTAAGATTTGTACGATATCCCCTTGAAAATTAGATTGAAAGCTGCTGTTTATCTGTTTAACTTTGCTTTACGTCAAAGTCGAAATCGCCAAGGTTTGTTTGTGATCCTGCTGGTCTCTTGCTTTGTTATCAACACATTGGTCTTTTGTTTATGGGATTTCCAATAGCATATCAGTCAGCTGGGCTCTCGTGTCCCTTTTCGGTCGTAAAATTGGTCCTTTTCAGTGATCGGTCACAGTTTCAAATTATGCCAAGGCGCCTCTTTTGTTTGTTGAAACTCAAAAGTAAAATAATGATAAGAGACCAAACAAAAAAAGTCGTCCAATCTTGAATGATAAATGGCTGGCATCTAGGGACATAAGAAGGTCTTAAATAAAAGGAAAGTTTGAAAATGTCATTGGGAGCTTATACAATGATTGAATAGTAGTCGTTATTTAAGCAGACCAAAAGTTTGACTTTTTATTTTATCGCGTATTTTATTTTGCGGAAATCTGCGCTTAGGGTTTTTAGTCACATCTCCCCTCGTGATTTACTCACAACAAAAAGGCAGCCGATTGCAATCCCTCAAAGCAGCAACGTGGTTTTGTAGTTCAACATCTGGGTGATTGGGATGTTATGACGTTTTACAAAAAATTTATGGGAGAATCAAGTTAGGAATATGTCGAAATGAAAATGTATTCACCAGTAACCAGGTTCAAGTTGTCCAGTTTTTCACTTCTAATAAAAATAATCATTTTTCCTGCTAGAGTGCAAATCGATTCATTATTCTCAAAGTCCACAATCCGCATTCTCCAAGTGACGGTACCGACGGACGTCTGGACGAGATCTTGCAAATAAAAATGCTGGAAATTGGAAAACTGGTATGTAGGAATTTTAACCATTATGAAATTATTGTTATAGGGTCTTACTCTAAATTTCACCGTTTCTTTCTGCTGGAATTTCTAACTGAAGTGTCGTTTTTTTTTTGTTTTTTTTTTCAATCTGAGACTTTCATCGGAACGTTCAAAATGAGTTGTATTATCCGAGATCCAAATGCGTTACAGAAGGAAAACTTTCATGACCAGGTAATATAGTTTGTTCTATTCTAAAACATACTACCTGTGTGATTCCACAGATATTTTCAGTATTCACTTTTGTGGCTTGTAAATGTGAGGAAAACAATGATGTGTCATTTATTTAAACCATGTCACCAATAGATTACCCAGTGTGAGTAGAAGCGTTCACACCACAAGTTTATCAAAGGATTTTTTCCTTGGCCATCTCTATTGCATAACTTAGGCAATTGAAACTTCAAGTAGAAGCTCCAAACATCAGAAGAAGAAAATTATGATTGAAAGTATGCAATTCAGCATCAAATTTCTTTCAGTTGCCCAACAAGTTTTCTAAACATCTCATCAAAGTCTTGTGTTTGTGATTTTCACTTCAGATTTCCTTACACAAAACAGAGTTGATAAGCTTAATAGGACTCGACTATTCTGTGCGTGCTGAAATGAAATCAAAATTGATTTTTCGTGGCGCGTAACTGTTTTGATTGGGAAAATGCTGCAATATTTCAATCCATTGTGATTCCTGGAATGTTCAATTTTTTAATTTTCGTAGGAAGAAGTCCCTGGTGATGCGCATGTTCGTGAAAGATTTCATTCAACATTCATTCAGCATTCTTTTTTGCATCGACAACTTTCAGGCGTAGATCATCCGCGTTGCGACTGTGTGCTGTATCCTGCTGACCGGAGGAGAGAACCAACGAATCAGATCCCAATGTTGATCTGATTTAATAAATAAATCGGCAACTTAATTCTTCATTGGGGTAAGTGCCATCAAAGAACCGAATGAATTTTTATTTCCCGACGGATGCCTAGTGATTATCGCCATAGAAAAAAGAGGGAGGGGGGGTTTCCTTTTCCTAGACTTATTAATTTATTATCCAACAAAAGCTGACTGAATCGCTTGTGGAGTTTAAGCGATTCTCATTTTACGAACAAATAAATACGCAAGTTAAATATCTTGGTCCTGTGCACTTCAGCAGATGAGGATCCCTTGTGATCGTTCCACTCACCAGTCGATTTTAAATAAGATTTGTTGGCCTACTTTGATTTGAACTTTGAGTCCGCCACAGTAGCCAATGGACGCCCCTTTGGGTAAAACTTTTAAGTATAATTAACAGGCGATTACCTTGAAATTCAAAATCCTGTTCTACCACCTTCCATCTACATCATGACAAAATTTCATGTTGTCCTATTTTCCAATTGTAGAGAAATAGCAGGAGATGAAGATCGAATACCGGAGGATCTAGGTCACTAGGCACCTTTTCCTTCCGTTGAATCATCTCCACGAGACCACGACGGTGCCACCAGTCATCTACAATTCTACATGCGTTCCTCTTTCTGTTGCTTTCTTCTGCCGTTCAGATCCAGTTCCACGGTGACACTGAATGGAACTGCAGTAGCCGTAACCAACACACCGTCACCAACCCATCACTGTCCTTGTTTAAAGGTAGGTCTCTACTCTCTAGTCCCGCCATTTAAATCTTATGTCGTCATGTTGTGGGATTACTGACTAGTGGAAAATTGACCATCGTATCGAATTTCTGAGAAATTTCGAGCTTCTCACATAAGAACGGAAATGGCCTTGCACGCAGATTCTTTTTACTGCTGCGACAGCCAACCAAGATTCGAATCTAAACTAAGGAATAACAACAAATAAAAAGATAGAAGGGAAATGGGTCAGTTTATTGAAAAAAAAAGACAACTTAAAATGGTCACTTAAAACAAGAAAATTAAAGTGTTTAAAGTCTTGTTGCTTATCAGTTTTAACGTGCGAAATATTAAAAAATCAGCACTCAGGACCGTCGTCAGTTGCTTTTTCAGTTACGTTTTCAGTTAAATTTTCAGTAAAATTTTCCGTTTCGTTTTCAGTTTCGTTTTCAGTTGATTTGAAGAGCCACTGACTGAATGTTTCCCAGTTGCTTCGAATTGTTTTTTCCGTTTTGTCTTTGCTGATTTCGGAGAAACGGTGGACTATGTCCACTTCGAGGATGTCCCTAAACTTGACGTCATCTTCGCTTTCTACCAGGTCAGGGTGAAATTCCACTGGATGATCGAATACAGTAGACGATGACTTTCGGGGGGTGGATTTTGCGAGTGGATTTCCTAGCGACAGTGTGGACCTTTCTTCACTTTTTACCCAATCGCGCAACATCTGTCCCGTGTGGGTTTCGAACCGAGGCTTGAAATTCTTCGATTGGCCGACGTAGACGAATTCATTTCCCTGGCGAGCGCAAATGATGCAGCGGAATCGGTAAATGCAGTGGAATTTCTTGTCATTGGTGTCCACGTCTTTCAACGGGACTTTGTGGGCCGCGTGAACGGGCAGAAGAAGTTTAGCTATGAAGCGCTTCAAGTTGTCGTCGAAGCAAACGGATTCCGAATCGACGGCGAGCGTGATGGTCGATGGGCTTGTCATTTGGAACTCTGCTCTATGGACGGTCACCAGTTCGTGCAGACTGTCGTACAGTTTGAAATAGGAAGGCAAAGTGAACGACCCGTTCTGGGTCGTTTCTATCAGTCGCTGCAATTCTTTAACGAGGCCAGACGCTGATCGGCCGCGTTTATAATCCGGCAGAGCGATTCCGGCCTCTTTCAGGACCTTCCTCATTTTCTGCGTGGAAATGTCGTAGATGCGCACAAGGTCTTGCTCTGCCGGGGTTGAAACGACTTCCATCGACTTGCTCTTACTTGATTTGAGACTCGCTCTCAGTTTTGGCGTCCACTCTTTTTGATCTGAGTTGAGTTGTTCTTCTTCTGACTCAGTCGATGGTTCGCTTTCCGATTCACCTGATGCTGCTTTGATCCAGGAATCCACGTTCGTTGGATCTTTGATTATTCCACAAATGCCGTTCATCTCATCTCCGCGTGTGGCAATGGCCATGCCCACGTCGTAAACGGCTCCGACAATGGCACCAACTGCAGCCGATCCGATTTGCCCGCCAATAATACCTCCGACAGCTTTACTCACGGAAACGACCGCCGTTCGAACTTTTTTGCTTTGTCTCTTCTTGCCAACTTTGCCTTTGTTTTTAGTTTGACGATTAACTTTACTTTTGGCTTTGCTTTTAACTACATCTTTAACTACATCTGTTTCTTCTTCAGTGTCTCCATCAGTGACTTTGCCAGGTGCTTCTTCTGGTTGTACCGTGTTGCTGCCATCCTCCAAGCCCTGTTTGGCCAATTCGTTTGTCATACCAACAATTTGAGTTAATGTTGCCAGTGCATCTTGGGGGTTCGAATCCAAATCCGGCTTTTTCTTGCTCCTTTTTAGACTCATTTTCCGACTCTTTTTCGGTTCTGGTAACGTGATTTTTGCTTCTTTTTCTGATTTTTGTGCCGTCTGATGGCAACCAGCGACTCCTGCCAGTCCTTCATTTACGACACTCGAGACTCGTCGTTCGTCGAAGCAAACTTCAACGTTAGTTGGATATTTGCTCATTTCACCAATGTCAGGCAGATCTTCTCCGTTTGTTTCAATGGCCTTGTTCAGATCACAAACCGCTTCCTCTGCAGCCGCTGCGACTTTCTTGCCAAAAAGGCCTCCAATGGCTCCAGCGAACGTCGATTTGCCATCCGCTTTCTTGACAACTTTGGTGTCTTCGACATCCTTGACTTTCATTTTAACTTTATCTTTACTTTTGACTGTACCATTCACTTTACCTTCAATTACCTCAGTGACTTCATCTACGACTTCATCAGTGACTTTATCATCAGTTTCATCCGCTTTTCCCTCTGTGGTGTCACTCTCCAAGCACTCTTTGCCGAGCAATTTATCATCTTTGCCAGCGTCTTGTGATTCTGAATCTAAATCCGTCTTTTTCGTGCCCTTGTTCAGACTCATTTTCAGGCCCATTTTCAGTCCCATTTTCAGGCCCTTTTTCAGGCCCTTTTTCGGTTCCGGTAACGTGACTTTTGGATTTCCTGTGGGCTCAGTCGCCAATTTAGTTGGAGCTGTAGTTTCCGTTTGATTGCCTTGGGACTCTTTGTCGACAAGTTTGACTTCAGCAACATCCGCCATTTTTGTGCGGATTGGGTAAGGAGATTCCTGTCACAAAAATAATTTTTCTTTTTATTTACGCTGGAAATCGTTTCATGCACAAAAAAATTGAGTTGACTATTCTAATAACGGGCATTCGAACTTGTATTAGTTTTAAATGAATAGGAGAAATAGTTCTTACTCTTAACTTAACTAAAATATTTTAATTTTGGTTGTTATCATTGGTAAAACTTACTTGTTGAGCAAGTCTATTCCTCCGAAGTCGCTGCTGGAGAGACTGATGCCGACTGATGCCCGTATTGCGCTTGACGTGACGTGGAACGGGATAGGCAACGAAAGTCGGTCGTCAAATCGTGCAGATGCTGTTTAATGAGTCTTGTTTGGCGATTAATTTCCTTCCCGAATGGAAGTAGTCTAGATGCTTCTGATTAATGTTTGATGTGGCGCCTGATCGAATGTAAAAACAAGATCCTTCTCAAACACTTGTAATGCCCCGCGGCAGCCACGCCCATTTCGTGATGGCCGCCGCTGGTGACGTCAGCTTTGAAATAACAAAATAAATCGCGAAAATGAATTAAGAGTTGATTAGCTTCATACGTAGGTCTTGTGGACTGAAATGAAGACGTTGATTTCTCGTAGCGCTTCACTGTTCTAGCTCGAACGTGCTGTTCGTTTATCAAGTCATTCAAATGTTATTCCTATGTTCCAATGTTTTATTGCGGTTGGTGATGAAAGATTTTATTTAACATTCATTTTTGCATGGTCAACTTTCAGTGATGGATCATCCGCGATGTGATATCTGCTGTGTCTGCTGACCGCAGATGAGAACCAACGAATCAGTTCCTCGGCGATTTCATTCTTCATTCGGGTAAGTTTCATAACCAAATTATTAATTTTTGACACCGTAGGCCTACTGATTATCGCCGTAAAAAGAAATCCTGCGACATACTGTATCATTAAGGATTTTAGGACTGAATTAACTTAACGACCATTTAATTGTTTCTTGAGTTAAATAAAGATAGGAATTTTAGTTGAATAAGCATATCCAAAAGGTGAAATTGATCGTTTTTATTTTTCTTCGCGACAGCGTTTAGAATAGCGAGTGTTTCCAAATCCACATTCCGTATGATGATACTCGGGTGTAAACACCTGGGAATCCAGGTCTGGCGCATCCTGTAATTGGATGCAACGTTTTGTCAAATAATAGAAGCGAGGCCATTGAATTAGAATTGAATAGTCTAATAATTATTTTGATGACGTACCTCTACCAAAGCTGACGATTCCAGCCTGAGTCCACGGTGATCCTGGTGCGGATCGGACGAGAAGTGGACCGCCGCTGTCTCCCTACAAAACACGCCATTTAATTGATTTCTTTGCGACTGAGTTGCTTGTCAAGTTTCAGTTACCTGGCAGGTGTCTTTTCCAGGTGCAGCGGCACAGAGCATGCTTGTGGCGAGAGTTGAGTAACTCGTCTTGCATTGGGCATTGGTTGTGACTTTAACGGTAGCTTGCTGCAGAACAGACGGCGAAGACCCACCTACAATTACAAGAGTTATTCCTGGGTTTTCCCTAGTATGTCGATTGTCGGGTCACCTTCTGACGTTGTTCCCCATCCGATGATGGCTGCCTCTTGGTCGGCGAATTGGTCGTTGGAATTCGCCAAACAGACGGGCGAAATGGTTGACGTGTAAGTCACGGGTGACGAAAGGGTAATGATGGCGATGTCGTTGGCCTAGCACAAGAAATGCATAACGTTACAGTTGTTTTACCCGATTTAACCCAATCGAAAATGTGTTAATGCTTACATAAGTTATTGAGTTAAATGCCCAATGAATCGCTATTTTACGGACATTTTTGGTCACCTGGGCGTCGCTTGGGCTCCGAACGTGCATTCCCAAATCCACGGTCAAATTGGGAATGTCTGCTCTCTTAATACTACAATCCATCAATCAGGGAAGAAAGCTTTTTTTATTATTATTATTCATTTCAACAAATTTACCCGGTGAGGCAGTGAGCGGCTGTCAGGATCTTAGTCGGAGCAATCAGGGACCCCCCACAGAAAAATCCACCGTTAAATCGCAGCCCCACCTGGAGAGAACTCGACAGTCGTTAGAATAGTGGCCGTAAACGAATTGTGTTGCGAATATAAACTCACGATGCCAGGCCAGGCGTTCCTAGCAGCATCGACGCCTCCGACGATTCGGTGAGTATCGAAACTGTAAGTTTTCAATGGGCCAGCGCCGCAAGCGATGGTTTGCCTGTAGTCGTGGGACACGCCGGTGGGTATGCCGGCCATCCTGTAGGGATTATTTAGCCACCAATGAAAGTTCCGTGTCCCGTAATAAAATTCAGTGTAAGGATCGAATGGGCCGCCGAAGTTTCCGGCTGTAATTGTGTTGTACAGTTGAGAATTCAATAGGAAGTTAAACAAGTTAGGAGAACATTCCAACAACGTCGTGATTTCAACTTTCTGGATTTTTTTTTTCTTCTTTAAATTTTAATTACTTTAATAACGTGGAACTGGAATATCCAGTTGACGTACACGGAAAGGGACAATCGCATTATATTTGAGTAAATTAATTTTTAATTCGCGTTATTCTGTATTTCTTTTCCTATTTTAGAGGAAATCTTATTTTGCACAATTATTGGTCATGCTCATGCATTTGTTTGCATGTGCCGAATTACCAGAGAAAGGAATCAGATTCTCACCTTCGATGATGACTGCATCGTAGAATCCTTCGCTAACCGGAAGGGAGGACAGTAGGAGAACGGACACTAAGAAGAAAGCAGTTGATGCCGTTAAATGACAGAATTGGCATTTGTCCATTTTTTTTAAAAAGGAAATCAAATATCCTAGTCGTTATGCACTTTAGCAGTTGCAGATCTCCTTTTGGCCTTTTGATCGTTTCACTCACCAACCGCTTCTGAATAACTTCTTGGATTTTTGAGTTCGCCACAGTAGACGATGGACGCCCCTTGGGCAAAATGACAAAATAATTATAAGGGAGAAGCTAACGATATTACCTTGAACTTCCAAATCTTGTTCTACCACTTTTTCGGATTCATCGCCAGCCCTTTGCATCTTTTGATTATATTATCTTTTTCTTCTTTTTTTATTGAATTCCTTTTGGTTTAGGATATTGAACTCCCCAGAAACGTGATACGACCCAAAACGAATGGGTTGATGTCGAACGAAAACAAATGAAAAGCGAAGAGCGATATTTTTTAGCAATTGAAATTTCAAATCGTTTCGACCTTTGTAAATTGTTTTAGTTGCATTCGCTGTTGATCCAATTTCATGTTGCTCAATTTTTCCAATTGCAGAAAATCAGGAGATGAAGAATACCGGAAGAAGCACCTCCCCATTGCGCCATCACGACAGTTTCACCAGTCATCGACAATTCTACATGTGTACTTCTGTCTGCTGCTGCTTCTTTCGTTCGGATCCGCTGTGACAGAAGACCCTTACTACATCCCTCGTGAACCAACACACCCGTCACTAGCCGTCGCCAGCCGTCCTTGTCGAAAGGTAGGACTCTATTCCCAAAAGTGAAATGAACAATATGAAGTAGCGAGGGATTTCATATTAGCGCTGATCTTTTCCGTCCAAATTGGCCAAGTTATCGCATTTTGAAAATGTCGAGTCCTCTTATTTTTCTCTCTCTTAAGTGAAAGTCTTGACTCTAGACTATAGTCAAAGTTGTCAACATTCATCCAAGGTTACGGTAGAGTTATCTGGCACTGCTGTGCCACAACAAGTGACGAGCTTGTTTTGAAATAGGCCCATCTCCACTTTTATGGTCAACGACATCTCGCTGGAACGTAAAAGATAACGTCAGGGGAAGAATGAAAACGACCTTCACGCCGCGTTCGTTTCGTTTCTTTAAATGCGCAGTTTATTTCCCTTTCTCATCAGCGAGTCGACAGTCAAAAGATTTGAAACAAATTTCAGACTTTAAAAACAATCAGTAGTAGTTTAAGGGAAAATGTCTCGGTTTATTGAAGCGAAAAATGAAATGAGCAAAGAAACGAAAAAATGGCCGCATCAAAACAGAAAAAGCTAATTTGAGAACGTCAACGTTATTTGGGAATCAGCACTCAAGGGCCGCCGTCAGTTTCGTTTTCAGTTGATTTAAAGAGCCACTGGTTGAACAATTCCCAGCTGCTCCGAATCGTTTTGTCCTTGTCGCTGTCGGAGAAACGGTGGACCACGTCCATTTCGAGCACGTCGCTAAACTTTGCCACGTCGGGGTGACTGTGCGATGGATGGTCATACAGAGCAGACGACGTTTTGCGGGCGAATCCTTTGAGTAGATTTCCTTTCTGCAGGGCCGACATCCTCTCCTCGCGATCCATCCAATCCCGCAACGTTTTTCCCGTGTGGCTCTCGAACCGGGGCTTGAAATTCTTTGATCGACCGACGCTATTGAATTCCTTCCCCTGGCGGGCGCAAACGGTGCAGCGAAATCGGTAGATGCAGTGGAATTTCTTGTCGTTGGCCACTTCTTCCAGCGGGACTTTGTTGGTGGCGTGAATGGGCAGGAGGAGATTTGTTATGAAGCGTTTCAGAGTTTCATCAAAGCACACAGATGCCGAAGCGACGGTGAGCGTGATGGACGACGGACTCGTGTTGCCGATCGTCGCCTTATGGACAGTCACCAGTTCGTGCAGACTGTCGAAAAATTGGAAATAGGAAGGCAAAATGAACGACCCGTTTTTAGTCGTTTCTATCAGTCGCTGTAATTCTTCAACGAGGTCAGACGCTGATCGACCGCCTTGATAATCCGGCAGAGCGATTCCGGCCTCTTTCAGGACCTTCCTCATTGTCTGTGGGGAAATGTCGTAGATGCGCACAAGGTCTTGGTCTGCTGGATCTGTATCGACATCCATCGACTTTTTACTGCTCTTCTTTTTGAAACTCTTTTTCGGTTCTGGTGCTGACTTGACTTTTGGTTTTTCTTCTTCTTTGGGTTTTTCTGTTGGCTCATCAGTTGCGGATTCAGTTTGCGCCGGAGTTTCCGTCTGATGGCCCCCAGCGACTCCTGCCAGTCCGTCGCTGACGACACTCGACACTCCGTCGACCCAGGCTTCCTTGTTAGTTGGATCTTTGATGATTTCACAAATGCCAGTCATTTCTTCTCCGCCTGTGACGATGGCCGTGGTCACATCACAAACGACTCCGACAATGGCACCCGCTGCAGCCGCTCCGATTGACCCGCCCAAAAGTCCCCCAACAGCCCCGGCGGCGTGAACGACCGTCGATCGAACATCTGATTTGACTTCTTCTTCTTCTTCTTTCTCGACGACTTGAGTGTCGTGTTTGTCTTTGACTTCATCATCGGTTGGTGCCTCTTCCGGTGTTTCCGTGTTGCTGCCACCCTCCAAGCACTGTTTGGCCAGTTCATCTTCGCCAACGACTTTAGCCACTGCGGCCAGAGCGTGTGACACTATGATGGTTTTGATGGACGAGTGCTCAGATTGGTTTTCTTCTGCGTTGTCTTCCTTTTCACCAGATTTGGAAACATCAGAATCGGCCATTTTCAAATGGATTGGATTAAAAAATTCCTGCGACAATAGAAAAGATTCAAATGTAAGTCATACAGAAACTAAAGGAGAGAAAATCGAGTTGACTTATCTAATAATGGGATTCCCAAAATAGTAAAATGGAGAATCATTTCTTACTCTTCATATTTTTTTAAATTTCATTTTGGTTTTGTTAATTATTGGTCAAACTTACTTGTAGTGAAAGTCAATCCTTTGAATAGAAATGCAAATCTCCCTGCTACTGAAGAGACAGATGGCTGGATTGAGCTTGGCGTAACGCTGAACGTGACTGGCAACGAAAGTGGGTCGTGAAACCGTACATATATGCTGTAGGACCGCTGTTCGACCATAGAATTCCGTTTGGGAATGGAAATAGTCTAGACGCTAGCTGCTGCTGTTTTATTGCCGAGATGGCGCCGAGTCGAATGTAAACAACACACTCACCCTCCAGAGGAATAACGCTGCAGAGACCTTGAAACTCGTGCCGTTGCCTAACAGAGAGAAAGAGAGAAGAACACGCTGCTCCCTTCCGTCCCGTTTGAATTGAGATTTCTATACTGAGACGACACTATATACGCCCGGGAAATTCAATTGAAATCGGTTGGGAAATGATGTTGAGCGCTGCTGCTGCGGCTGCATTCCGACCAATGTCTCACTCCGCCACTGCTGTGGTCTGTTTCTGCTTCTGGTTGATTTCCTATCAACAGAGACGGGTCGAGTGGCCCGTTGTTGTTTATCGGATAAACGACACCACATTAGTCAGCTTCTCTCGTGTTTAAACATTCCGCTAAACTGCCGAAATGAGAACAACATTGGGAAAATGTTATATGATAGGAATGAAAGAGCATTTGGCTACTACAAAGTCGTTCTTGTGATGTTTGGAATCATCTTCAACTTTTTGTTTCTTTGTTTTTTCAGATGGCAGTCGAGGATTCAACAGCCGTCGCTTTCTTGTCATCGCATCAATTCCGCTTGAATTTCCTTCCTCTCCCGCCACGACCAGCACAAACCAAGTATTGGCCAGTCTGACGACATCATCCGGGAAGTCTCTTTTAACTGTGGATTTGATAAGGAATCCGTAAGCGATGGGCCGCTGTCTGGATGGTGAAATATTGAAGGTTGAACCCTTCCATCTCTGTACGCTAGCTTGCCCAGATTGAATTTTTATTCCAACTCATTGTAATTATTTTGTAGTTTTCAGCCATTCGAGACCGTCTTCCTTGGTACAAATGGGTACATGGAACTGGCAAATCGACACCCTTCTTCTCACCACCCCGTGGCTTCAAGTTTCCCCACAGCCGTCAGACTGCAACTTGCGTCACTTTCAACCACATCTATCGGTGAGTCCAATGATCAAACTGATTCTTATTGTTCCATTCGCCGAGTAGTACCACGTCGCACTTGGTTATCTGCTATCAAAAATCAAGAAAAACGCGTCCATAAAACCGAGGGTTATTATTCTATCGGCAGAATTCAGATAATCTTTTGACATCCTATTGTAATGCGTTATCTTTTTCTATCTCGTATTCGACAACGCAATTGCATTGAAATTTCCGTATGTTTATTCTCATCTTTGCAAAAGGCTTTTCTTGGCAAATCAAAAACTGGGAATTATCCAACAAAATTATTTTGTTGTTTTGTTGAATGTAAACCAGATAATGCACTCTATTGTTTTCGCTTTATCTTTTATCGTCGTTTCTTTTCTTGTTTAAAAAGTCGTACAAAATCCACACTAGAGATGTCGCATACGGCAGGCGATCAAACTTTTGCGTACGATCGGATCCATTGCCTGTACGCAGTCACTCTGGTGTAAACGCCGGGGTAATTCGGTCTGGCACATCCTGTCAACAAAAAAACAAATTGCCCGGAATATTAAAAGGAGAAAAGTTGCGCAAAGTTTAAAAACGAAATTTTCTTACCAATTCCATAGCTGACGATTCCAGTTTGGGTCCAAGAACCCCCCAACGATCGCACGAATAGGGGACCACCGCTGTCACCCTAGAAACGAAACCAACAATCAAATCGTGACCCAATCCCATCATAATTGTATTCAATACTTGGCAAGTGTCTGTCCCGGGGGCGGCAGCGCAGAGCTGATTGCCGGTAATGGTAGGGTAGCTCTGCTTGCACTTCGAATTGGCCAGTACCTTAACGGTCGATTGCTTCAGGACGGTAGGCAAAGACCCACCTAAAGTGACCTCGTATTATTATTACTCCGTTCGACTTGCATTTTTTTTTGAAATTCGCGCCACTTACCTTCTTTCACTGTCCCCCATCCGACGATGGCCGCATCTTTGTAGGCGTACTGCTCGCTCGTCTCCGGCAGACAGACGGGCGAAATGGCCGGCGTAAAAGTCACGGGTGAGGCTAGCGTCAAGAGGGCAATGTCATTGGCCTAATAAGTAAAATGTCATCACGTGACTCCATTTCGTTCAATTTACCCTACAATAACTCACGTTTTTTTTCGCATCCCAATCCTTGTGAATCGTCAATCGGCGAACCTTTTTCGTCACATGGGCGTCGTTTGGGTTCAACCGGTGCATGCCAAAGTCTACAGTCAATTGCGGAATCGTCTCCTTGGTTAACCTGCGTGCGATTTTGAAAATTGTAGACGAACAAAATGAAGTTGGAAGGTGCTGGCGAATTCGAGTTTTACCGGTCGACGCAGTGAGCGGCCGTCAGGATTTGATTATCACTAAGCAGAGATCCACCGCAGAAAAATTGGCCGTTTAATCTCAGCGAAACCTTTTGAAAAAACGTAAAGTCATTTTAGTATAGAGCAGATGATCTTGACAAGTGAATTGGAAAATCGACTCACGATGCTGGGCCACGAATTCTTTTGGGCGTCAGTGCCACCGACGATGCGCTGCTCGTCGAAGCTCAGCGTCTTTGTCGGTCCAACGCCGCAGGTGGATTGCTTATCCACGGATTGTTCGGTCAATCCATTGGTCATCGTCGTCATGGCATTTGTCGGCCTGTACGGATTCTGCAGCCACGAGTAAATATTTGTCGGCCTGGTGTACGGATTAGTGGACATATAAGAATTGCGGACTCCGCTGGATGATAGTTTCGGGCAACAGACGCCGTACACCTGCAAATCAAGTGGCGTCACTTTGATTATTTTTGATTTGACGCCATTTTCTAAGAAAAAAGACCTGTCTGCCGTTTTCTCCGCCGTAGTTGCAAGTGCCGCGAGTGAACATGACCCACATTTCCTCTTGGTTGACTTGAGGTAATTTGAAGGTGGGATAGCAGGATCGCAGCGAAGTGCAAGTGCCGATGCTTCCTTCGTTCGTGAAACACGAGCGTTCCTTCAACATGAAGGTGTTGCTCGGCAGGTTGGTCGATTGGTAATACTCGTCGTCGCCTCCCATGTTTTCGTCTTGAATATTTAAAAAAACAATGAATCGTTTGTTAGTTTCGTACCCTAAACAAGACTGTCAAAAGGTGACATTTCTCTTTTTGGACAAAACAATTTTGTGATTTTCAAGGTCCGTTTCGTACATCTCCATCCATCTTTTTGTTATTGTTGTTATGTTTGAAAACGGGATTTCCAGTTGAAATCCGGTTTTCTAGCTACGAATTCACGCGTTGTGCACGATGCGGGTCGTGTTTCGAATGTCAGAGAACCTGAATTGTGACGAGGGAAAGAAGTTTAAATGTCGTCACCTTCCATGATGATGGCATCTCTGGTTTGGTAGACGAGGCCGCTGGCTGGACGGGAGCAGCACATCATGGCAACCAGGGCCAATAGGAAAAGGATCGATGTCGTCATAACTTGGATAATTGTTTCAATGGGTTCAAACTGAATCAGGAAAACGTCAATCAATTAATATTTGACGTACCGATCGCACATTTCATTTTTTGGTCAATATATTTTTGAGAAATACCTGAAACGGTTGAAGCGAAGATCCTCTACTGGTAAATATTCAGGCAGATTCGGTTGCGAGAGTTGAGAGACGCTCAACTCGAGAATGGACGAGTTGTCGTGAAGTTTCAGCCAACAACTGCAAGACTCTTCTGAGTGAATTTGCATTGTCGCAACTCCTTTTTATCGGTCCGACTTGACTTTGCCGCTCATAAGCGACTAACCGGTTCATCTGCCATCAACAAACAAAAAACTTTGATGGCAAATCTTGTGTGGTCGATGACTTGGAAATACCAGCACTTCCCGGATCCGCTTCTCACAGATTGGCCTATAGTACCAGGGACGATAACTGTGCAAGTTTTGAATAAGTGCTACAAGACATTTGTCGGTTCAATATATGCGGGTATCGAAACATGCAGTTTTCTTTTTCGGCTTGTCACAATCAGCTCTGACAAGTTGCCATCATTTTTTCCGTGTGGTGGCGGTCAAGGCCCTTTTTTCCCTCTAAATTTCTATCAAAGTCCGTTAATTCTTTTTTCAGTTCGCGCCACTTTTATTTGAAATCAAAAGAATTTTTATTGCTGGTTTACGTGTATTTGCGGTATTATTCGGATTATTTCTAGTTTAGTTGAAAAAATGGGTTCACAAATCGGTTTTTCGGTTTTGAAAACATCAGAGTTAGTTTAGTCAAGTAAAAGAATGTTTAGGTACCTTACGTAATCCCACCCCCCCCACTATCTCTCGCTTTTTTTTTGTTGTTGTTGCGTTTCCTTGTTGAGTCCAAGTTAAGAAAAGTTTGATGCGATTTTCTCAGACATTGGTGTATGCCGTGATCCAAGTCCTGAATGACGTCACCCTAGTGTAGACGCCAGGGAAATTGGGGTCAGCACACCCTGTCATTGCAATTTTGATGAGATTAGACAAGGCGTTTAATATCATTTCGAGTTGATTAAACAATTAAACATACCGGCACCGTAGCTGACGATTCCAACTTGAGTCCAAGGGGATCCTGATGAGGATCGGATAAAAATTGGACCACCGCTGTCTCCCTATACATGGAAAAAATAACACAAGTCACGTCATTCGACTTTTTTTCCAATCAATTTCCATCAGCCAGTTGACTTATACCTGACAGGTGTCTTTTCCGGGTGCAGCGGCGCAGAGCATGCTGCTGATGAGTTGCGGGTAGCTTCTTCTGCATTGCGAGTTGGTCACCGTCTGGACGGTAGCCTGCTGCAACACATTAGCCACGGATCCTCCTGAAATCTCAAACGGCCGTCATGGCGTTGTTAAAAACTCAAAAAGAAATTCAAATTTTGGGCACAATATACCGTCCGACGTTAATCCCCATCCGATGATGGCCGCATCTTGATCGACGTACTCGACGTATTGACGTGACGATGGCAAACAGACGGGCGAAATGGTTGACGTGTAAGTCACGGGCGACGAGAGGGTGAGGATGGCGATGTCGTTGGCCTATGAGCACAAGAGACATTCAAGATTTAGGAGCTTGTAGGATTTGAGCACTTTGCCAGGCATCGTTCGTTTGGTAGACGAGACCGTCGGCCGGAAAGGTAAACGTCAACAGAAAGGCAACCGCAAAGAAAGATGGGGCCGTCATTTTCAAATCTGCTCAATTACGTAATTAGGCGGTTAGGACATCAAGACGGAACAGGAAATCATTTCAGTTTTCGGCGACAATGAATGAATTGAATGAAGTACCTGATACAAATTGGCTTTTCTCCTTGCTGCAGTGGACAACTCGGACGCTCTTCTGAATCCCGAATGTTCTAGGGGGGTCCTTTTTATTGGAGGGGGGTCTCTCATCTGTGGGTATTAATGAGTCGCAACCGGTTCGTCTACGTGTGATTTCCTTAATTGGCCCAAAAT